>NC_060178.1:94792879-95092879 GCF_021184085.1 Oncorhynchus gorbuscha
CAGTTGATTTATCAGAGGCCAAACCATTCACAGAAGACAAACTGATATCTTTCAGACAGCTAAGATCTAAACCAGAGCAGAACTTGTCCGTGTGAACCAATTTGGGTTCCATCAAAACCTTGTGGTGATCGATGGTATCCAAAAAGCAGCACTAAGGTCTGGGAGCATGAGGACAGATACAGAACTCGGTCGATCTCGTGGAAATGTCATTTACCACCTTCACAAGTGCCGTCTCAGTGCTATGATGGGCCTAAAGCGCGAGACTTTGAAAGCATTTCGATTATGCATTGTTTTGTCTTCAGGAAGGCAGTGAGTTGCTGCGTAACAGCCTTCTCTAACATTTTTGGGGAAGGGAATAGAGGAGATTAGATCTAGGCGATTAGTTTTTTATATTTTTACTGGGCCAGGTCCCGGCTTTTTCAAGGAGGCTTTATTTACTGTACACTTTTAGTGAGTTTGGTACACATCCGGTGGGATGAGAGAGCCGTTTATTATGTTCGAATTTCAGGAGGGTAACACAGAGTAGCTCACTTCAGTAGTTTAGTTGGAATAGGGTCCAGTACGCAGCTTGAAGGTTTAGAGGCCATGATTGACACACAAATCATTGTGTCAGAGATATAGTACTACGACACTTGGCGTCTCTCGCTTGATCCCTCAGGTTCTGGGCGAGTTGTGCAGAGCTCAGGACAACTGAGAACTTGGAGGAATACGCAGAGGCAAAGAGGAGTCAGTAGTGACCTGCAAATAATCATGAGTCTTTTTCCTCAAAGTTCTGTGATTTATCACTGCTAAAGTAGAAAGTCATCTCTCATGAGAATGCTGCTTTTTTAGTTTAGCTTGCTTCAACTGTGAGAGATGGAATCTAAAACAAAAAATCCAGAGAAAATAACATGGATTTTTAAGTAATTAATTGCATTTTATTGCATGAGCCTCGTGTTGATCACCTACCAACAATTAAAATTCGGCTCTCACAGACCTGTTAGTTTTTCTTCAAGAAGCCCTCACTGTTCTCCACTCATTACCTGTCAACTGCACCTGTTTGAACTTGTTACCTATATAAAACACCTGTCCACACTCAATCAAACAGACTCCAACCTCTCCTGATGGCCAAGACCAGAGAGCTGTGTAAGGACATCAGGGATAAAATTAAGACCTGCAAGGCTGGGGTGGGCTACAGGACAATAAACAAGCAGCTTGATGAGAAGGCAACAACTGTTGGCGCAATTGTTGAAAAATGGAAGAAATTCAAGATGACGAGTCAATAACCCTCGGTCTGGGGCTCCATGCGAATCTCTCACCTCGTGGGGCATCAATGATCATGAGGGAAGGTGAGAGATCAGCCAAGAACTACACGGCAGGACCTGGTCACTGACCTGAAGAGCTGGGACCACAGTCTCAAAAAAACATTAGTAACACACTACGCCGTCATGGATTAAAATCCTGCAGCGCCGCAAGGTCCCCCTGCTAAAGCCAGCGCATGTCCAGGCCCGTCTGAAGTTTTCCAATGACCATCTGGATGATCCAGAGGAGGAATGGGAGAAGGTCATGTGGTCTGATGAGTCAAAAATAGGCTTTTTGGTCTAAACTCCACCCTCCATGTTTGGAGAAAGAAGAAGGATGAGTACAACCCCAGAACACCATCCCAACCATGAAGCATGGAGGTGGGAAACATTCTTTGGGGATGCTTTTCTGCAAAGGGACAGGATGACTGCACCGTATTGAGGGGAGGATGGATGGGGCCATGTATCATGAGATCTTGGCCAACAACCTCCTTCCCTCAGTAAGAGCATTGTAGATGGGTCGTGGCTGGGACTTCCAGCATGACAACGACCTGAAACACACCGCCAGAGCAACTAAGGAGTGGCTCCGTGCGAAGCATCTCTCAGGTCCTGGGTGGCCTGGCCAGTCTCCAGACCTGAACCCAATAGAAAATCTTTGGAGGAGCTGAAAGTCCTTATTGCCCAGCGACAGCCCCAACCTGGAAGGATCTGGAAGGTCTGTATGGAGGAGTGGGCCAAAATACCTGCTGCAGTGTGTGCAAACCTGGTCAAGAACTACAGAAGCGTATGATCTCTGTAATTGCAAACAAATGTTTCTGTACCAAATATTAAGTTCTGCTTTTGATGTATCAAATACTTATGTCATGCAATAAATGCAAATTACCTTACTTAAAAATCATACAATGTTTTAGATTCCGTCTCTCACAGTTGAAGTGTACCTATGATACAAAGCATGTAGAGGTCTGTAATTTTTAAAGTAGGAAGCACTGCCGATTTTGCAGGTTATCAAATGTGCTCTCTCCACTGTAAATATTGTTAGGATTGTAAGAAAATCCATACTTAAATCGTTAGGATAGTAGGAAAAGCCATGCGTGAACGTGAAAATAAATGTGGAATTTCATCATAGCAGATGCCCATTACTAACAAAAGTTTGTAAGCATAGAAAAGTACAGAATAAAAAAGATCTGTAGCAGTAAAGGGAACCCTATAGTAAAACTTAAACATATAAATGTTCATTCTAGTCATAACATAGGGTTTGTACATTTACAGATCTATTTTAACATTACGTTCCATGTTTCACACATGGCTTTTCTTACGATCTAACAATTTACTTATGGATTTTCTTACGATCCTAACCATGCGTACGTTCAACCTTTTGGCAGGTATCTGTCTCCATATTGAGGGGAAGTTAGTGAATTGGACCTCGGCTTAAGATGGCAATCAAACTGCATCCGGTTTCGTGGATTCCCCAGGGAAAGTGGCACAAAGGGCCGAGGGGATAAAAATAACGTCATGTTTGGACTGCAGCCTGACATGCTGACTAGACCACTCGCATGTTTATTTTCTCCACCCACACGAGATGCAATCAGGACACGCAGGTTGGTATCCAAAATGAACTCTGAACCAACTTTATTAATTTGGGGACAGGTCAAAAAAGCACTCAACATTTATGGCAATTTAGCTTGCTGTTGCTAGCTAATTTGTCCTGGGATATAAAACCTTGGGTTGCTATTTTACCTGAAATGCACAAGGTTCTTTATTCTGACAATTAATCCACAGATAAAAGTGTAAACCCGAGTTCGTTTCTAGTCAACTCTCCTCCAGGCTTCTTCTTTGGACTGTATATGGCAATTGGCAACCAACTTTAAGGTGCATTACCAATACCAACTGGACTGGAGTGTGGACCTCAGTTCATCTTTCAATCACCCACGTGAGTATATGCTCTAAAAACCAATGAGGAGATGGGAGAGGCGGGACATGCAGCTCGTCAAGCGTCACAAATAGAACCAAGACCTATTTTAGCACCTGGCTACACTGACGCTCGTGAGAAGTGTGGGTGCAATGATTGAAGAACATGTATGTGTACATTTGGGGCGGCAGCGTAGCCTAGTGGTTAGAGCGTTGGACTAGTAACCGGAAGGTTGCAAGTTCAAACCCCAGCTGACAAGGTACAAATCTGTCGTTCTGCCCCTGAACAGGCAGTTAACCCACTGTTCCCAGGCCGTCATTGAAAATAAGAATGTGTTCTTAACTGACTTGCCTGGTTAAATAAAAGGTTAAAAAATATATATATTTATATATATATTTTTGCAACACTCAATCACGTGCCACCATCCATGTGGTCAGCATGTGACATGGTTGATTTATAAAAAATAAAAAAATAAAATCTCAGATTGATCTCAGTTTGTCAATATCAAAGTAGCCTGTCATTTCGTCACTTGTGTGGTATTAAAAGACATTCTGCTGAAGTCTCAGTCATTATTCAAAATTATGTAGAATTGCATAGTGGCTCTATGCCACTATGCAAATGCGATGATTGTTAGATTCTGGGTTAAACTTGGAACATTGTTATACTCAGCAGTATAATATCTGAGGGGTGAAAGAGACTGGTTTTTACATCAGAAGTGAATGGTTATCTGTAGGAGCCAGATGGCTTTGGAATGTGTTGGGTGGACGGGAGGAAGTCACAGGATTGCTATAGGGGATACGAATGGACATCTGTGGATTAGGCAAATGAGGAGAAATTATGGTTTGTTACCCTATTACTTCATCTTCCTGTCAAACCTTAAAAGATGTAAGGATTGGCGAGAAGGAAGAGTACCTAAATTGGAGTATATATACTTGTGGTGGTGGAAACCTGTTTGTCTGAATGCAGCTGTATTGACCCCTGGTAACAATACACTTGGTTAAGCTTTCATAATGTCTCCTGAGTGGTTTACTCTGAGAATTAGAACCTAACAGCACTCAATGCTTTATTACGAGAAAAAAAATTATCATGCGTGGTTGCCCCTCCCCCTGGTTGCCCCCCTTGCGTTCCCATACACACAACAAGTAGGTCACACGGAGAGAGGTGTTGTGTTGTTTTATTTGAAACCAGATTTGCTGTTTTCTTGCACTATAGAAGGTGGGTTTTTATGTGAAAGCGTTTATTTTTATTTTCCTTGTACAAGGTAATTAGATATAGATCAGGTGTTTTTAAGCTGATGAGGAAACTATTCGATCTGATTTATTTTTATTTTCGATTGTGATGTCATCTGATTCCTGCGTTTGTTATATCTTCCACATCAAAACCTCTGACAACTGATGGTGTACACTTTGCTCCCACATCAAAACCTCTGACAACTTTACACTTTTTATTTCCCACATCAAAACCTCTGACAACTGATGGTGTACACTTTGTTATATATCTCCCACATCAAAACCTCTGACAACTGATGGTGTACACTTTGTTAGATGATAGATCTCCCACATCAAAACCTCTGACAACTGATGGTGTACACTTTGTTATATCTCCCACATCAAAACCTCTGACAACTGATGACCATACTCCCACATTAAATCTCTGACAACTGATGGTGTACACTTTGTTATATCTCCACATCAAAACCTCTGACAACTGATGGTGTACACTTTGTTATATATCTCCACATCAAAATCTCTGACAACTGATGGTGTACACTTTGTTATATCTCCCACATCAAAACTCTGACAACTGATTGTACACTTTTTATATCTCCCACATGTCATCTCTGACAACTGATGGTCACTGCGCTTTGTTATATCTCCCACATCAAAACCTCTGACAACTGATGGTGTACACTTTGTTATATCTCCCACATCAAAACCTCTGACAACTGATGGTGTACACTTTGTTATATATCTCCCACATCAAAACCTCTGACAACTGATGGTGTACACTTTGTTATATCTCCCACATCAAAACCTCTGACAACTGATGGTGTACACTTTGTTATATATCTCCCACATCAAAACCTCTGACAACTGATGGTGTACACTTTGTTATATCTCCCACATCAAAACCTCTGACAACTGATGGTGTACACTTTGTTATATATCTGACAACTGATGGTGTACACTTTGTTATATCAAAAAACCTCTGACAACTGATGGTGTACACTTTGTTATATCTCCCACATCAAAACCTCTGACAACTGATGGTGTACACTTTGTTATATCTCCACATCAAAACCTCTGACAACTGATGGTGTACACTTTGTTATATCTCCCACATCAAAACCTCTGACAACTGATGGTGTACACTTGTTTTCATTATTTCAATGTATGAGAGAGATATTGGGGTACAACTTTACTCACAGGGGAAATTAGTATGTGTATGTTTGATCCAATTATTTTGTCAGCATAATTTATCGCTATTGGTATGTATCAGCAGGTGAATTGGTATAGACTGGCTGACGCGACCCACATGGTTCACAGCGAGGGAGAGCTTTTCCCCCCAGGGATACTGAACACCAAAACAGATGGTAAGGGATTAGTTAGACTTGTTGGAAAATGACCAAGTTTACTTTTATAAATACTGAATTTCAGTGTCTGTGAAAGCTTTGTATGTATGTGGGGGAGGTTTGTCTTTCTGTCTTTCTGGTCTCTTTTCATCCCTCCCTTTTGTCTGTCTGTTTGTCAGTCTTCTATCTCTCCCTCTACCTGTCCTTCTTAACTGATCTGTTTCTGACACAAATAACTGCAGAGTCTAATAAAACATCTAGGGACTGAGTTATTTACCTGTCCAAAACGACTACTGACCCACAAAATGTCTAGAAACTTCACTTTATGCTCTTGTCCTCCCAGGACATTCTTGATTTGTTTCGGATATGTCCTTTTCTTTCAAACCACAGAGCCTTTTTTACAGGGTCAGGTCCATATTAATGACTCTCCTCAGAAATAGATCATAATCATGGTTTAATTTAAGGACAACTCTCCTTCCAAACAGGGAGAGGTCTAAAGATTAGTGTGCTTGTCAGAATCATTTATTTGTATTTCTTATTTAACCTTTATTTATCCAGGAAGTCCCATTTGAGGTCAGAATACCTCTTTTACAGGGGAGACGTCTAAGAGGATTACACGTCACCGATAAACTGTAAAACACAAATACTGGATGATATAAAAGCATAACCATTGTGTAATCTTTTCACGACAGCACAATTTATTGCATTTATGTTTTTTGTGTATTTAGTATGTACTATTCACAGAGATGACAAAATATTAGGAACTTCCTAATATTGAGTAGCACCCCCTTTCCCTTTTGCCCTCAAAACATCCTCAATTCGTTGGAGCATGGACTCTACATGGTGTCAAAAGCATTCCACAGGTTTGTTGGCCGATGTTGACTCCAATGCTTCCCGCAGTTCTTGTTGACTGGAAGTGCTTTTGGTGGTGGCACCTACTACCATACTCTGTTGACTTGCCCATTCACCCTCTGAATGGCACATATACACAATCCATATCTCAATTGTCTCTAGGCCTAAAAATCTTTAACCAGTCTTCTCCCCTTCATCTACACTGATTTGAAGTGGATTTAACTAGTGACATCAATAAGGGATCATAGCTTTCACCTGGATTCACCTGGTCAGAAGGGTTGGGTTCAATGCGGAAGACACATGTCAGTTGAATGCATTCAGTTGTACAACTGACTAGGTTTCCCCGTTTCCTTTTCAGTCTATGTGGCTCACAACCGGCCGTGATTGGGAGTCCCATAGGGCGGCACACAATTGGCCAAGTGTCGTCTGGGTTTGGCCTTCATTGTAAATAAGAATTTGTTCTTAACTGACTTGCATAGTTAAATAAAGGTTCAATAAAACATTTCATGTAAAGAGCAGGTGTCCCTAATGTTTTGTCCACTCAGTGTATGTCCTGTTTGTTTTCAGTGCATTGATTGTTTGTCTCCCTCATGTTTTGTTTTATTCAACAGGATCAAGGATATCCTGCAGCCTGCCTCTATGTTTTAACATCGTTTTTTAGCGGTCAGGTCAAGATGTCTTATTTGTTACGGTGAGGTAGCATTGTTTAAATACAGAAACAAGTGTGATACCCAGGCTACTGTTTATCATTGCACTTCCTGATTTGGCCTTGTTTTGAAGATTGGATTGCTCATGAAATGCTACTGGCCTTGACTAAAGCCAGAGATCTGTATATAATAACGAGATGCTCATGTCTCCACTCTAACAATAGGAGTCGTTGTCCCAAAGTCGGGAAGGCAGTCAACAAGCTTAACTACAAAATAAGCCCGTAGCAACGCAACAGAGCTTCTGATATACCTGTACGGTGTGCAGAGTTAGTTGTAACCTCTCCAGCTTGCTGATAATAAAGAGTGATTCGTTTTAAGACTGGCTTCAGGAGTCCCTTGTGTTGAATTTCCACAACACACGTCTACAACTTAATCTGCAAGCTGTCAAACTATCGTAGATAAAGCACAAGCTACAGTGCCCAAAACAACTTGCTAGCTAGCTAAGTTGCAACTCTGTGTTTGTCAATAAAGCTAGCAAGTAGTAGCTAGCGGGCACATTGAAAAGCCAGGCCACAATCAGCTTATCAAGTGACTGGCAAGTGGCAAGTAATCATTTATATATACACTAGATGACTGATAGGGGGCGCTGTGTTGACGCCACTGTGTCTCCATCTTGGCAAAACACAATTTGTGAAAAAATATATATTTAGGAAGTTATAGTAAAGCAGTTATTAATATCTACCTTTGTTTTTGCCACATTTATTTTATTACGAAAAAATGCATATTTGTTTATTATTTTACGTGAGCTAATCTTAAGGATTAGCCCTTTTTTCCATTTTGCCTAAAATGACATACCCAAATCTAACTGCCTGTAGCTCAGGCCCTGAAGCAAGGATATGCATATTCTTTGCACCATTTTAACGGAAACACTTTAAAGTTTATGGAAATGTGAAAGGAATTTTGTAGAATATAACACAATAGATCTGGAAAAAGATAATACAGAGAGAAAAAACAACTGTACTTTTGTATGTTTTTATACCATCATCTTTGAAATAAAAGAGAAAGGCCTAAATGTATTATTCCAGCCCAGGTAAAATTTAGATTTTGGCCACAAGATGGCATCAGTGTACAGTTGAAGTCAGACTTTTACATACACTTGGGTTGGTGTCATTAAAACTCGTTAACAAATTTCTTGTTAACAAACTATTGTTTTAGCAAGTCAGTTAGGACATCTACTTTGTGAATGACACAAGTAATATTTCCAACAATTGTTTGGAGACAGATTATTTCACATATAGTTCACTGCATTACTATTCCAGTGGGTCAGAAGTTTACATACACTAAGTTGACTGTGCCTTTAAACAGCTTGGAAAATTCCAGAAAATGATGTAAAGCTTTAAAAAGCTTCTGAGAGGCCAATTGACATAATTTGAGCCAATTGGAGGTGGACCTGTGGATGTATTTCAAGGCCTATTCCTACAAACTCCCTCACGACGCCAGGACAGCGGAGTCAATCACCACCTTCCGGAGACACCTGAAACCCCACCTCTTTAAGGAATACCTAGGATAGGATAAGTAATCCCTCTCACCCCCCCCTTTAAGATTTAGATGCACTATTGTAAAGTGACTGTTCCACTGGATGTCATAAGTTGAATGCACCAATTTGTAAGTCGCTCTGGATAAGAGCGTCTGCTAAATGACGTAAATGTAAATGACTTAAAATGCCTAACTTCAAACTCAGTGCCTTTTTGCTTGACATCATGGGAAAATTAAAAGAAATCAGAAAAAAATTATGTAGACCTCCACAAGTCTGGTTCATCCTCGGGAGCAGTTTCCAAACGCCTGAAGGTACCACGTTCATCTGTACAAACAATAGTACGCAAGTATAAACACCATGGGACCACGCCTATATCGACATAACCTGAAAGGCCGATCAGTGAGGAAGAAGCCACTGTTCCAAAACCGCCATACAAAAGCCAGACTACGGTTTGCAACTGCACATGGGGACGAAGATCATACTTTTTTGAGAAATGTCCTCTGGTCTGATGAAACAAAAATAAAACTGGCTATGATGACCATCGTTATGTTTGGAGGAAAAATAGGGAGGCTTGCAAGCCAAAGAACACTATCCCAACCGTAAAGCACAGGGGTGACAGCATCATGTTGTGGGGGTGCTTTGCTGCAGGAGGGACTGGTGCACTTCACAAATAGATGACATCATGAGGAACTAAAATGATGTGGATAAATTGAACCAACATCTCAAGACATCAGAAATTAAAGTTTGGTCGCAAATGGACCTTCCAAATGGACAATGACCCCAAGCATACTTCCAAAGTCGTGGCAAAATGTCTTAAGGCCAACAAAGTCAATGTATTGGAGTGGCCATCATAAAGCCCTGACCTCAATCCATAGAAGATTTGTGGGCAGAACTGAAAAAGTGTGTGCGAGCAAGCAGGCCTACAAACCTGACTCAGTTACACCAGCTCTGTCAGGAGAAATGGGCCAAAATTCACCCAACTTATTGTGGGAAGCTTGTGGAAGGCTACCCGAAATGTTTGACCCAAGTTAAACAATTTAAAGCAATGCTACCAAATACTAATTGAGTGTATGTAAATGTCTGACCCACTGGGAATGTGATTTAAGAAATAAAAGCTGAAATAAATAATTATCTCTACTATTATTCTGACATTTCACATTCTTAAAATAAAGTGGTGATCCTAACTGACCTAAGACAGGAATGATTACTAGGATTAAATGTCAGGAATTGTGAAAAACTGAGTTTAAATGTATTTGGCTAAGGTGTATGTAAAACTCCGACTTCAACTGTGTGTAAAGTTTTAGACTGATCGAATGAACCATTACGTTTCTGTTCAAAATGGTGTATCGAATCCCCAAATGTGTCTTTATAAATAACTTTTCACATTCAAAATTGTTCGTTCTCCTCACACAATAGCATTGTATTTTTTAAAACTGTAATAGCTACTATAAATTGGACAGTGCAGTTAGATTAACAAGAATTTGAGCTTTCTGCCAATATCAGATATGTCTATGTCAGTCGTGAAGAGGGCACGACAAACCCTATTCCCCCTCAGGAGACTGCAAAGATTTGGCATTGGTCCTCAGATTCTCAAAGGTTCTACAGCTGCACCATGTAGAGCAAAGAATCCAGCCACATAGACTGTTCTCTCTGCTACTGCACGGCAAGCGGTACCGGAGTGCCAAATGTTACTTTTATCTCTTGTTCTTATCTGTATTTTTTTAAACTACATTGTTGGTTAAGGGCTTGGAAGTAAGCATTTCACTGTAAGGTCTACTACACCTGTTGTATTTGGCGCAAGTGACTAATACAATTTGATTTGATATACTGGAAAGATGGGAACTATAAAAATACATCTAAACTCTGCTTGCCACTGGGTCGGGCACACGTCTGAATATCTCAACCATTAGTTTGCCCAGAGTAGAAAATAAATGTGCTGTTCTCGTATTCATGTAAGGTAGGCATAATTATATATAATTTTTTCATAATTACACCTGCTCTTATATTTTTGGTGCTTGAATTACTCCAGAGACCATGGGAAGCCAAATAGCAGATAAACCATTAACATCACATACAGCTGTTATTTTAGCAATCAAACTTGTTCTGACCTGCCTTGAGACTAAAGCGTTAAAGCACTGATTGCTCCTTCCACTTCCATTTTCAATTTGTTTGTTTTTTTCCCCTGAGCACTTCTCATGAATATGAGAGAACACAATATGCAGGCCAGTGTGGTGGAAAAAAATGTGGGCAGCACTCAGCTTCACCACCAGCATAATAATAAAGAACATAATGCTGGTTTCAGTATTCTATGCATTGGTTTTATTCATGTGGAAACCTTCATAAAAAGATCTGGGAAATGGGAGATAACTCTGAGAGATGGAGTTAGGTTTAAGATGGTCAACAATATAAGTATAGCAGGACTTGTCGGAGAAGCTGTCTACTGGCTGGACAGTGAGGTGGACAAGGTAATACCATTAGTTGAAGTTGTATGAAAAAGACAGAAAGAGAGAGTGACGAGAGAGAGAGAGACTTGGAGAGACAGTGAAATAGACCGCCAGGGAAACTGCAGAAAATAGATGGCCAGAAGAGAAAGAGAGAGCGAGAGCGAAAGAGTGTGTGTGTGAGAGAGAGAGAGAGCAGACAGGTAATGAAAGCTGTGTGTTGGCATGCCAGGCCAGTTGACTGTTTCACATCCAGCCCCATCTTCATTTTTCCAGCCTGAGAATAAATAGCATGATGAGAAGTCATAATGAGTCTAGTCAAATGTGCCAAGCTAGTCTTCTAGAAAAGACAAACTTTGAATGCATTTAATCCAACTCACAAATCAAACATTGTTGCATGAGTATAATGAATCCCAATCACTAACCACTGTCTGAGTCCAGGGCGAGTAGGAGGAAGTATCCCTGGAATCTGGATCTGAAGTCAGTGATGCATTTCCCCTCCTAATGGTTAAGGTTAAGATTTGATGAAAGTAATCTGATCCTAGATTGTTTTGTACCCGCAGTATTCACCATGGAGAGAACACAGTGAGGAGGACCAAAGCTTTGATATCTTCCTTGTTAGCCTGGGTGCCATGTCTGGTTCTGCTCTAAACAACTTGTCTTTAGACAGGAAAAAATGTAGTGTTGTTGAATACAGAAATCGTCAGGTATCCAGACCCAGTAGTTATAAAAACTCTGGACCACCTTTACACACACAGAGACACATACAAAGCTCTCCCTCACCCTCCATTTGGCAAATCTGACCATTATTCTATCCTCCTGATTCTTCAGCGTACAAGCAAAAATTAAAGCAGGAAGCACCAGTGACTAGATCAATAAAAAAGTGGTCAGATGAAGCAGATGCTAAGCTACATGACTGTTTTTCGCTAGCACATACTGGAATATGTTCTCAAACCATTACAGGGATTCCTCCCAATGACACATGGCATTGAGGAGTACACCACATCAGTCATTGGCTTCATCAATAAACATGACACAACTAGACGCCATGGATTACAGGCAACATCTGCACTGAGCTAAAGGCTAGAGCTGCTGCTTTCAAGGAGTGGGACTCTAACCCGGAAACTTACAAGAAATCCCTCTATGCCCTCGGACGAACCATCAAACAGGCAAAGCATCAATACAGGTCTAAGATCGAATTGTCCTACACCGGCTCTGACGCTCGTCAGATGTTGCAGGGCTTGCAAACCATTACAGACTACAAAGGGAAGCACAGCCGAGAGCTTCCCAATGACACAAGCCTATCAGACGAGCTAAACTACGTCTGTGCTCGCTTCGAGGCAAATAACACTGAAACATAAATGAGAGCACCAGCTATTCCGGAAGACTGTGTGATCACGCTCTCAACAGCCGATGTGAGTAAGACCTTTAAACAGGTCAACATTCACAAGGCCGCAAGGCCAGATGGATTACCAGGACGTGTACTGCGAGCATGCGCTGATCAACTGGCAAGTGTCTTCACTGACATTTTTAACCTCTCCTTGTCCGAGTCTGTAATACCAACATGTTTTAAGCAGACCACCATAGTACCTGTGACCAAGAACACTCAGGTAACCTGCCTAAATACCTACCAACCCGTAGCACTCGTGTCTGTAGCCATGAACTGCTTTGAAAGGCTGGTCATGGCTCACACCATTATCCCCTAGACCCACTTCATTTTACATACCGTTCCAACAGATCCACAGATGATGCAATCTCTATTGCCCTTTTACACCTGGACAAAAGGAACACCTATGTCAGAATGCTATGCTAACATAGTGCCCACAAAGGTCATTAAAAAGCTAAGGACCCTGGGACTAAACACCTCCCTCTGCAACTGGATCCTGGACTTCCTGACGGGCCGCCCCCAGGTGGTAAGCGTAGGCAACAACACATCCCCACGCTGATCCTCAACACAGGGGCCCCTCAGGGATGTGTGCTCAGTCCCCTCCTGTACTCCCTGTTCAATCATGACTGCACAACCAGGCATGACTCCAACACCATCATTACGTTTGCAGATGACACAACAGAGTAGGCCTGATCACCGACAACGAAGAGACAGCATATAGGGAGGATGTCAGAGACCTGGCAGTGTGGTGCCAGGACAACAACCTCTCCCTCAATGTGATCAAGACAAAGGAGATGATTGTGGACTACAGGAAAAAGAGGACCGAGCACGCCCCCACTCTCATCGACAGGGCTGCAGTGGAGCAGGTTGAGAGCTTCAACTTCCTTGATGTCCACATCACCAACAAACTAACAAACGTCCAATCACACCAAGACAGTCGTGAAGAGGGCACGACAAAACCTATTCCCGTGTCAGGAGGCTGAAAAGATTTGGCATGGGTCCTCAGATCCTCAAACTATTCTACAGCTGCACCATCGAGACCATCCTGACTGGTTGCTTCACTGCCTGGTATGGCAACTGCTCGGCCTCCGACCACAAGGCACTAACTACAGAGGGTAGTGCAAACGGCCCAGTAAATCAAGCTTTCTGCCATCCAGGACCTCTATACCAGGCGGTATCAGAGGAAGGCCCTAAAAATTGTCAAAGACTCTAGCCAACCTAGTCATAAACTGTTCTCTCTGCTACTGCACGGCAAGCGGTACTGGAGTACCAAGTCCAAGAGGCTTCTAAACAGATTCTACCCCAAAGCCATAAGACTGCCGCGGTCATCCTCCTCTTCAAAGGGGGAGACACCCTGGACCCAAACTGTTCCAGACCTATTTCCATCCTGCCCTGCCTATCTAAGGTCTTCGAAAGCCAAGTCAACAAACAGATCACTGACCATCTCGAATCTCACCGTACATTCTCCGTTGTGCAATCCGGTTTCCAAGCCGGTCACGGGTGCACCTCAGCCACGCTCAAGGTACTAAACGATATCATAACCTCCATCGATAAAAGCCAATACTGTGCAGCCGTCTTCATCGACCTGGCCAAGGCTTTCGACTCTGTCAACCAACATATTCTTATCGGCAGACTTAGTAGCCTCGGTTTTTCTAATGACTGCCTTGCCTGGTTCACCAACTACTTTGCAGACAGAGTTCAGTGTGTCAAATCGGAGGGCATGTTGTCCGGTCCTCTGGCAGTCTCTATGGGGGTACCACAGGGTTCAATTCTCGCGCCAACTATTTTCTCTGTATATATCAATGATGTTGCTCTTGCTGCGGGCGATTCCCTGATCCACCTCTACGCAGATGACACCATTCTGTATATTTCTTGCCCTTCCTTGGACGCTGTGCTATCTAACCTCCAAACGAGCTTCAATGCCATACAACACTCCTTCCGTGGCCTCCAACTGCTCTTAAACGCTAGTAAAACCAAATGCATGCTTTTCAACCGTTCGCTGCCTGCACCCGCACGCCCGACTAGCATCACCACCCTGGATGGTTCCGACCTAGAATATGTGGACATCTATTAGTACCTAGGTGTCTGGCTAGACTGTAAACTCTCCTTCCAGACTCGTATCAAACATCTCCAATCCAAAATCAAATCTAGAGTCGGCTTTCTATTTCGCAACAAAGCATCCTTCACTCACGCCGCCAAACCTACCCAAAAAATGTCATCTACAAAATAGTTTCCAATACTCTACTCAGCAAACTAGATGCAGTTTATCACAGTGCCATCCGTTTTGTTACTAAAGCACCTTATACCACCCACCACTGCGACCTGTATGCCCTAGTCGGCTGGCCCTCGCTACTTATTCGTCGCCAGACCCACTGGCTCCAGGTCATCCACAAGTCTATGCTAGGTAAAGCTCCGCCTTATCTCAGTTCACTGGTCACGATGGCAACACCCACCCGTAGCACACGCTCCAGCAGGTGTATCTCACTGATCATCCCTGAAGCCATAACCTCATTTGGCCGCCTTTCCTTCCAGTTCTCTGCTGCCTGTGACTGGAACGAATTGCAAAACAACGCTGAAGTTGGAGACTTTTATTTCCCTCACCAACTTTATACATCTGCTATCTGAGCAGCTAACCGATCGCTGCAGCTGTACATAGTCCATCGGTATTTAGCCCACCCAATTTACCTACCTCATCCCCATACTGTTTTTATTTTGTATACTTTTCTGCTATTTTGCACACCAGTATCTCTACCTGCACATGTTCATCTGATCATTTATCACTCCAGTGTTAATCTGCTAAATTGGAATTATTCACTCCTATGGCCTATTTATTGCCTATCTCCTCATGCCTTTTGCACACAATATATATATTTTAAAAAATCTACTATGTTATTGACTTGTTTATTGTTTATTGTTTAAGCCATGTGTAACTCTGTGTTGCTGTCTGATCACACTGCTATGCTTTATCTTGGCCAGGTCGCAGTTGTAAATGAGAACTAGCCAAGTTGAGAACTAGAACTTCTCAACTAGCCCACCTGGTTAAATAAAGGTGAATTTTTTTTCTTTTTTAAATAAACTCCTGAACACCTAATCAAATGGCTACCCAGACTATTTGCATTACCCTCCAGCCCCCAGCCCCCCTTTCCCCCTTTTTTACACTGCTGCTACTCTCTGTTGTTATCATCTATGCATAGTCACTTTAATAACGCTACCTACATGTACATATTACCTCAACTAACCGGTGCTCCCGCACACTGACTCTGTACCGGTACCCCCCCTGTATATAGTCTCGCTATTTTACTGCTGCTCCTTAATTACTTGTTACTTTTATTTCTTATTCTTATACATATTTATTTCAACTGCATTGTTGGTTAGGGGCTCGTAAGGAAGCATTTCACTTGTAAGGTCTACACTTGTTCTATTCGGCGCATGTGACTAATAAAATGTGATTTGATTTAATTATACTGTGTTGCAGGCCTATCATGTCACATCGTGGAGAACGTCATCTTTATATTTGTCCTTTTGTTTATCCAGACCAGTACTGCCATTGAGATATGAATCACATTTTTAAGGGAACAGTGGTATTAGGGAACTCTGGTATATCTCACATGCATTCATCAAAATAAAGTTACTCAAATGTCTTAATTGAAAGACCTACATGGCTATTTTAATCACGACTCCATTATCTCCATTAAGTTCACAGAAGACGCTGAGGCAGAGAAGCTTGAAGGGTTGTGAGAGACCATGAAGGATTCGTTAATGTCCTCTGAGTTCCCTTCTCTCTCTCATGTCTCCGTCAAAACCATCACCGACAATTATCAGTAATTATACTAAGAGTATACTGGCTGGATGAATGGAGGCTGTAAAACCATAGCAACACACTAGGCCTGCTTTTATTCACAGATTTAAAAAAACATTTGGTCACACTTTATTTGCAGATTCCCATATAGATAATGTGTAGCAGCGGAGGCTGCTGACGGGAGGGCAGCTCATAATAATGGCTGGAACGGAGTCAATGGAATGGCATCAAACACATGGAAACCATTCCACTAATTCCAGCCATTACCACGAGCCCGTCCTCCCCAATTAAGGTGCCACCAGCCTCCTGTGATGTGTAGATGCTCAAATGTTCAACAAACTATCTACTGCAACAGTTTGATGAATATAGGGTTAGGGTTAAGGTGATGGCTGGGGTTATGGCTAGGTTTAGGGTTGAGCCAGGGTGTGGAAGACACTGTTAACTATAGGTCCTTATTTGTCTTTTAAGTTATTTTGATTTGCTCTCTATTTTCTGTCTCCCTAATTGTTTAATTGTAATTACTGCCCCCTTGTTTGTCACCATGGCAACTGAAACACTTGGAGTTGCTGCACCTGAGCCTGAGGAGCTTAACTAGCTATGCTCAGTCCTGGCTCCTGCTGTTGGTAAGAACATTGATGACTGACTGTAGTAGTATTTAGTAGTGTTAGTTGCATTCAGTAGTATTAGTAGTATTTATTAGGATCCCCAATTAGCTGCTGCAGAGGCTACTCTACTTGGGGTCCAAAAAGGAAGCGAAACAGAAGAAAAATAATACATAAAGCACTACATTACAATGTAGCAGACACTCCCATCCAGAGGGACCCACAGCTAGGGCATTCATCTCAATATAGCCAGGCGAGACAACCACATATCAGAGTTGTATCACAATCACGTATCACATACTCTCTCTTCCAATCAAATGTATTTGTCAGATGCTTTGTATACAACAGGTGTAGACAACAGTGAAATGCTTACTTACGGGCCCCTTCCGACAACGCAGAGAGAAAAAACAACACAAGAATAAATACACAATGAGTCATGATAACTTGGCTATATACACGGGGTACCAGTACTGAGTCAATGTGCAGAGGTATGAGGTAATAAACAACATGCAACAATTTCAAAGATTTGACTGAGTTACAGTTCATACAAGGAAATCAGTCCTTTTAAATAAATTCATTAGGCCCTAATATATGGCTTTCACATGACTGGGAATACAGATATGCATCTGTTGGTCACAGATATCTTAATAAAGGTAGGGGCGTGGATCAGAAAACCAGTCAGTATCTGGTATGTCCATCATTTGCCTCATGCAGTGCGACACATCTCTTTATCATAGAGTTTGATTGTGGCCGGTGGAATGTTGTCCCACTTTTCTTCAATGGTTATGCAAAGTTGCTCGATATTGCAGGAACTGGAACGCGCTGATGTACACGTTGATCCAGAGCATCCCAAACATGCTCATTGTCTGATGAGTATGCAGGCCATGGAAGAACTGAGACATTTTCAGCTTCCAGGAATTGTGTACAGATTCTTGTGACATGGGATCGTGAATTGTCATGCTGAAACATGAGGTGATGGCTGCCGATGAATGGCACGACAACGGACCCCAGGATCTCATCACTGTATCTCTGTGCATTCAAATTGCCAAACATAAAATGTAATTGTGTTCGTTATCCGTAGCTTATGCCTGCCCATACCATAACCCCAATGCCACCATGGGGCACTCTGTTCACAACGTTGAGATCAGCAAACCGATCGCCCACACAACGCCAGGCACACTGTCTGCCATCTTCCCAGTACAGTTGAAACCGGGATTCATCCGTGAAGAGCACACTTTTCCAGTGTGCCAGTGTGCCAAACTGCAATCAGGTCAAGTCCCTAGTGAGGACAACTTCTTTGGTTGTGTAAACCCACAGTTTCATCAGCTGTCCGGGTGGCTGGTCTCAGAAGATCCCGCAGGTGAAGAAGCCGGATGTAGAGGTCCTGGGCTGTCCTAGGTACACGTGGTCTGTGGTTGTAAGACCGGTTGAACGTACTGCCAAATTCTCTAAAACGACATTGGAGGCAGCTTATGGTGGAGAAACGAACATTAAATTCTGTGGCAACCGCACTGCTGGACATTCCTGTAGTCAACATGCCAGATCCACTCTTCCTCAAAACTTGAGACATCTGTCGCATTGTGTTGTGTGACAAAACTACACATTTTAGAGTGGCCTTTAACACAAGTTGCAGCTGTGTACTGATCATGCTGTTTAAACAGATCCTTGATATGTCACACCTGTCAGGTGGATAGATTATCTTGGAAATGGAGAAATGCTCACTAACATGGGTGTAAAGAAATTTGTGCGCAACATTTGAGGGAAATACACTTTTTGTGCATATGAAAAATATCCGGGATCTTTTATTTTAGCTCAGGAAATATGAGACCAACACTTTACATGTTGCATTTATATTTTTGTTCGGTGTATAAGAGCTTGCACTAACATGAGTTTTCAATTAATACATTGTCACAATAGATTTGTCGTGGTAAACAAAGAAATTAAATACTTTATTTCAGTTGTAATGAATGATTGTCAAATAGTTTAATATAAAATAGGCTACAACACAATCATGATTTAGTTTCAAATGTCAAATGTGTAGCCTACAGTTAAGGAATGTTTCCTTTTACCCTCTTGATCAGAAAGGGCCATGTTTTATTAAAGGTCCCAAACAGTCATTGCGATTCCCATGTAAAACAGCCTTTTGAGTGATTAAAATATCA
The DNA here is from genome assembly GCF_021184085.1 of Oncorhynchus gorbuscha. Lineage (NCBI taxonomy): Eukaryota > Metazoa > Chordata > Actinopteri > Salmoniformes > Salmonidae > Oncorhynchus > Oncorhynchus gorbuscha. Next base: position 94,812,068 of record NC_060178.1, read on the forward strand.
CCCATAATATTTTAGGGGGATAGAAATGCTAAAAATGTGAGGAAATATATATTTTCTCTCATGGCTAACTACCAGGAAGTTTGAAAAGACAGGCTGAGTGCACATGGAGCTTATATTCATGAGCTCGGCTTGCCTGACAGCTCTTTGAAATGTCAAGAAACTTGGATGCAGTGAACAGAGTAAAATGATCTCAAGCAAATTTGGTGATACACAAAAAGTCAACTCAAACAACATTAAAATTGCATCAATGATGTAAAAATGTTTATACATCTCCCGTTTGGCATGTCTTTTTGTGACTCTGTTAACAGCAGCACTGAGGGATGTGTGATATGACAACTGCGTCAGAGTTTGGAACGACCCTCTGCCTCCTTTAGAATCATGCTGGCTGAAGACCTAGTTAGCCAGTAACTAGCTAACATTAGGTAAGAGAATATCATGTTACCATTGGTGTTTTAAATTAATGTTAGGTAATGTCACCTTATCCCCCCAACCCCAACCCTCTTAAGGATCTGACCCTTTTTTCAATTTTCGCCTAAAATTATATATCCAAATCTAACTGCCTATAGCTCAGGACCTGAAGCAAGGATGTGCATATTCTTAATACCATTTGAAAGGAAACACTTTGAAGTTTGTGGAAATGTGAAATTAATGTAGGAGAATATAACACATTAGATCTGGTAAAAGATAAAACATGCATTTTTCAATTTTGTATTTTTTTTCCATCTTTGAAATGCAAGAGAAAGGCCATAATATAATATTGCAGTTTAGGCGCAATTTAGATGCGGCCACTAGATGACAGCAGTGTGTGTGCAAAGTTTCAGATTTATCCAGTGGAGCATTGCAATACCGCACAGTATCAAGTCTGCCCAAATGTGCCGAATCAGCAGGAAAGAAATGGCTTTGCCGAAATGCCCACTTCTAATTTCCTTAATTTTGTCACGAGAGTCAAATACTTTCTGTGGCACACATCAGAGTCAAATACTTTCTATAGAACAAACTTCTCGTCAGGATAGGCAACCGAAATTAATAATTAATATATGTGTTATATTAAACATAGAGGAGGGAGTAAAATGTAGGCAAGCAATAAACACTTCAGAACAACTACTAGTCGAATAAGACATGGGAGAGATGACAAATATAGTCTAATACACCTGAAACAAATAGCCAAACAGAAAACTGCAGACATTACATGTGCCTCCCCCGCAATCAAACCGCTATAAAAAAATATATTTTAAAAATTAAACGCAGCCGAATGTGATAATTGGCAGCTGCCTTGAAGAACACAAATATATATATATATATATAAAGCTTTCTGATACTAAGATCAGTGAAATGTAGGCTGAACTGACAACGGAGTGAAGAGCAGAAATCTCAACTAGCAAGAAAATTGCATCAATGAAACATTGAGTGTGTGCGCGTTCACGCGAAGAGCGGGGATAATTCTGTCAGGGGGAAGATTTTCGGCACAACACCTGGCAAACCGAGAAATAAAACAGATATTGGGGAGAATACAGGCTGTTTCCAGTTTATTAATGCACAATTTGCCTAAATGGGAAATGGAAACAACCACTTCATTTTTATTCGACACTGTAGGTTTTTGTGAAAGTGTTTTTTTGTGTGACATCATTACGTCTATAGGTTATTTTAATCGACACAAGATTGTTACATGGAAACGAACCGTAGCAGTTGTCGAATCTATTTTCTATGCGAACTTTCTACAACAACAAAATATCACTGGAGAAGTTAATGGGAATAACTGCAGATGGTAGGAGATTGGTTTTGGTGCCAGGGCTCCGCTATATGCGTCAACATGGGATTGTCGTTGGGCCGTCTCACCAGTACCATTAATCCGGACATCGGGCTCCGTGTCCCGGCCGCCAGCGGGGCCACATCACACCTCGCGGAGGAGCCAACTCAACTCGTCACGGTGCCATTCAGCAGGGAGCGATCCGTCTGCCAAGAGACCCGCGTCACAGCCTCGCCAGATAAATAATGAATGGAGATATCCATCTAGACTCTAATCTAGACCCTCTACCGTCCTTTATGGAGGCAATTTGAATGGACTTGGAATAATTACTAGGAATATAAAAGATGATTATAGTAGTATAATAATAATCTCATTTAACACAATTATGGAAGCAATTTGAATGGATTTATAACTGCAGATTATGATGATAGTCATACAATATTAGCCTTATAATTGAAATAATGCATAATGGTTTCATTATAATTGACGAGATTAAAGTTTTGGATACAGCTCATTTTGTTATTGACTTTGGAATGTAATGAGTTCTACTTCATAGGACTTAAATTACAAATATAACAATACTATTTAAACAGGGAATAGGCTAGACATTGTAGCCTACACATACAGTATAAATGCGAATGTTATTTTAAATCACGAAATAAAGGCCACTAGCCTTTTGCACAAATATTTAACGAGATGCGTGTCATTATTGTGTACACTTCATGAGAACAACATCAAATATCTTTCATTTGAAATTGGATTCAGTGAAACCAAATCCCCAAAGATCATTAGGTATAGGACCTCATGCTCATCATTTACATCGACCGTTTGATTAATCAACGGTCCTGGAATCATGGGGCACACACTCCAACACACTCCATAATAAAGACGGCACCACACTTCATAATTAAAAGGGCAACACACTCTATAATCTCAGTTATGGCAAATATCTCCATTTGCTTCGGAGGTTCCGTTGGAAAACAGACACACATTTTCACAGAATATCCTATTTTTAACTGTAGGACGAACGTTTTCCTGTCCATTGGACAAATATGTATGTGATATACCACGTAGGCCAACATTTGATCCGTCTGTCTGTCTGTCAATCAGTCAAAAACAGTCTCACACACTGTCACAGACGACAGGCTCTTGCTTTTGATTAGTTTGTTGCCTAGATTGGCATATCTGCTCGATGCGCGCCTTTCTGCGCCGCGCTTCTCTGATTGCGCCCTGCTATAGGGCACGAGCTTGGGCACTGAGGTGCTGCCCATAGGCATAGAGGACTGCTGTGGCGACAGACTTAACAATGACGACAGTTTCTGTCTGTAGCTTTTCCTGAATCGTTTTGCAGACCTGTGTAAATTACCCACGAAGCAATAACAGAGCGGGTTGAGAGCGGAGTTGGTTAGACCCAGCCATAGCGCGAAGGGTCTCCCCTGTAGAATCCACTCGTGATATACATGGTTCACATCATCCTCCTCTTTCTCTAAAGATGAAGTCATGTTAAAGTCTAACCATATGTCCACTACATACAGAGGCAACCAAGACAGGGTAAAAAGCACAACCAGCGACAGAACCATCTTGGCGATCCTTTTACGCACTTTCAGACGGGACAGTGATAGCGTAATGCCAAATGTATTCGAATCTTGCGTCCGTTTTTCGTCGTTGCCCCACAGCTTCCAGCCGGTCAGCACGCTGATGACCAGGTTAAACAACACAGGGAATCCATAGAGAGAGCAGAAGAGCAGAAAGCTATATCTCTGTTTCAGTTTGACTTGGTTCCAGCTCTCCACGCACACAGTGAGGGTGATGTCCAGCAGCGACAGAGTTTGGGTGGTATTCATGAAGAGGAGCGGTATGCACAGCCCGGACGACACGATCCACACCACACAGATCATACACAGTATCCGCCGCCCGGTAAAAAAGGACCGGGCGTGTAGAGGGTTGTGCACGCTGTAGTAGCGGTTCAGACTGATCACCGCCAGGCTCAGGACGCTCGCAGACACCGACACAGCCTGAACGAACGGCACGGTGCGGCACAGAAACTCCCCGAACACCCATGCGTTGTAGACCTGGTGTCCCAGGTTAACTGGCATGCACACACACACCACCATCATGTCACACACCGCCAGATTGACCAGCAGTCTGCGGGTCGCTGACACCCCCGCCAGACCGGTCCTCTTTCGGGTGAGGACCAGAAGAGCCATGATGTTCCCTCCGAGCCCGGTGAGAAAGGACAGGGAGTACATAATCACCAACACGATGGTACTCGGTTCGTGTCCCGAAAATAAGAACAATTGCGGGTAGTGTTTGGTATCCTCCGGTAAACTCCAGTTGTTGTGCTTATGTTGAGGTCCCCCAAGTGAAATATTCGTATAAGATAAACGTCCAAAATCTGAGTAAAAATTCGTTAGATTCATCTCCCGCTTGTTCTTACATCGTTTGCGCTGTGTGGAGTGCCCAAATCAGACGCGCACACAGGTGAGACAGAGAGCTGAGCTGCGCGAAGCCCGTTTCCGCGGTGAGATGAGGATTTCACCAACACATCTTTGACGCCTTGTCGAAAGAGATCCTAATTATCTAATACCCATTGCGATAAACTGAAAAACAGGATACATTTCCCCCACTGAAGAAGTGCGGTCCTCCGCTGGAGCGAGCGCTGTAGTTCACTCGGACCCCGGTCAATGGAATATTTATCCGTGTGACTACAGGAAGCAAGAGCTGCGCTATCCCCCGCACGCACTCAGCCCTGGCCGCATCTCATTCTAAAAGTTGTCGCATCCTGAATAAACTCTGTTTCACCTTCTCAGTTGTCCTCTTTCACCTGCATGACAGAAGGAACCGAGGAATCTCCATCTGTCTTCGTCCCCTCTCCTATACCGTACACAGGTATGGATAGATGACAGCTAACTCTTTTGACTGGATCCATTGACCTCACCTAAGATACTAATTCTGATCAGTGAAGGGAAAGTGAGTGGAAGAGGGCCGATGGGAGGTGGCAAGCTTTTGCAATGGAACGCTTCCAGAAATTCATAAAACCCCGAAAGGATTGCGTCTCTCTCTCTCTCTCTCTCTCTCTCTCTCTCTCTCTCTCTCTCTCTCTCTCTCTCTCTCTCTCTCTCTCTCTCAGACCGATGAATAGCGGCATCAACTTGTCCTATAATGTAGGCACCGGAAGTGACGCACATGCATCTTTTACACTGTAGCTTGGTGATGATGGTGCTGAAAAAAATATTTTCACACTTCACATCATCATGGGTGTTGAGCTATAAGATTTGGATGATATACAAGAAGAGGTAGGCTATAAGAATGCAATCAAACTGTAGTCTGTGCCATGGCAACCACTGAAATCTTAATGAAGTGTCTAGAGATTATGTTAGAGGGATGCTGTGCTACGCCATGCTTTCCTCATGCCCAAACTCTGGTCCGTCAATCACACACACCACCATCATGTCACACCACCAGATTGACCAGCAGTCTGTGGGTTGTCGACACCCCCGCCAGACCGGTCCTCTTTCGGGTGAGGACCAGTTGAGCCATGATGTTCCCTCCGGGCCCCATGAGGAAGGACAGGGAGTACATAAATGTTTTAGGCCTACCCACACACCAGCAAGCCCACACAGGTGTGTAGAATCCACAACTGCTGTGCTTGGCAAGGCTCACTTGGAGTGGCGCTCTTCACCAGTGGTGGTGCTGAAGTCGCAGTCAGTGCTTTTCTTGCACTGAGTTGCGGTGATTTTCCAAGGTCCTGAAATCGGATCTTCAGGCACCATTTGAAAGGCAGGCACACAATTAAAGTTACCTCAGGTTGAGTCTCCATTTTACCTTGGCCTTGTTCCATAGACGGGTTGCCTGACAACATCACGAAAATGATGCGCAGGCATCAATGTTGCAGAATGCCTGTTGTTAGGATCATATAAATAGAATGAATAGAAGCTCAGAAGCTCTAACCCTGTCAATTTGACTGGTAGAATCATGGTTACACTCGCAATGGATGCCTGGTATTGTGATGCAATCATTTCCAAGGTTATGTAGAATGTTCATTCAAATGTTATTAACTGATGTGGCTCTTGCGATGGAATGTATTTTTTTGTAATGTCAGTTGAGTTAACTCAACAAATCACAGCACAGATTGAATGGTACACTTCCCGGTTTTACTTCCTGGCGTTGGTACACTCAAAATGGCTACCAGTCTACCCATAGATGCGGTAAAGAGGTCAATGGAACTCGACCCAAACAATGGAATTGCTATGGAAACTCATGGGGAAAGATGCTGTGAGGGAAAGATCCCAAATCTCCTCATTCGCCCCCAGCAAAATTTGCCTACATTTAGGCTATTGATTATATGTCTATTTCACGTTATGTTGTAAAAATCGTATAATAGTATAATATGGATGTCAACCCCAATACATGTTCATGTCATCTTCACCAATTAACAGTATTGCAGTTAAAAATGACTTTGATTAACACCACAATTTCCTGTATGCTAGCTATGCTACCAGATTTTACAAACAGGAATTAGCATTTAGAAGTCACTTTTTATAAACCTGTAAAGGAACAACTTCTAAAATGTTATGCAGCGAAACAGCCCAAAATATTGGACTTTAGTAATTGGACTTTAGTAACCACATTGTGGGCCTGTTACAATACATATTTTAGATCAAATCGGTTGTTAGATCAAATTGGTTGAATGTGCGCCAATCTGGTGTCCTTCTTCTGTCCCCCACGGTCTGCGTTAGACTGACATCTTTAATACATATTTTATCATTGACCTGAAAGGGGCAAATCCAATACAACACATTACTGAGAACCACTCTCTATATTTTCAAGCATAGTGGTGGCTGCATCATGTTATGGGTATGCTTGTAATCGTTAAGGACTGGGGAGTTTTTCAAGATTAAAAATAAATGGAATGTAAACACAGGCAAACACAGGCAATGTCCTAGATGAAAACCTGGTTCAGTCTGCATTCCACTAGACACTGTGAGATGAATTCACCTTTCAGCAGGACAATTACCTAAAACACAAGACCAAATCTACAGTGGAGTTGGTTACCAAAAAGACAGTGAATGTTCCTGAGTGGCCGATTTATAGTTTTGTTTAAAATTTTCTTGAAAATCTATGTCAAAGAATGTTTGTCTCACAATGATCAAGAACCAATTGAAAACAATAATGGGAAAATATGCACAATTCAGGTGCAGAAAGCTCTTAGAGACTTACCCAGAAAGACTCACATCTTTAATCACTGCCAAAGGTGGTGTTACAAAGAATTGACTCAAGGATATTTCAGTATTTTATTTTCAATAAATTAGCATAAATGTCTTAAAAATATGTTTTTACTTTGTCATTATGGGTTATTGTGTGCAGATGGGTGAGATAAAAAAAATCTATTTAATCCATTTTGAATTCAGGCTTTAATGCAACAAAATGTGGAATAAGTCAAGGGGTATGAATAATTTCTGAAGGCTATGCATTGTGAGCTAACTGTTAGCTAGCTTGTCGCCCATCTTGCCCAGTTGCGATGGGGCTGTTTTCTGAGAGCGGGTAGAAAATAAAAATCCAGACCCAGACCCTGTCTCCGAGGGAGCAAAAAGAAGAAGAAGGAGATGAGAAAGATGAGTCAGAGAGAGAAACTCATGAGCCACGATGTGAGGGAGTACCAGAGCAGGTTGTCACTGCTAGCTGTTCCACAGCCACCGTTAGCTGCACTGTTAGCACAGCCACCACTCCCTCTGATTTAAGCCAGTCACCTATTGAAGAACCAAGGCGCCCTCTTCTTCTGCGTTATCCAGCCACAAAAGTTGGACAGCAGGATCGCTGTTTCAATCGTAGATGGTATGAGGATTACAAATGGCTGGAATATAAATGCATAAATGTCTTAAAATATGTTTTTACAGAAAAAAATCTATTTAATCCATTTTGAATTCAGGCTTTAGCAACAAAATGTGGAATAAGTCAAGGGTATGAATAATTTCTGAGGCTAGAATCTTGCCCAGTTGCGATGGGGCTGTTTTCTCTATTTCAAAGGACTGTGCTTTCTGCTTTGCATGCCACCACTTTCAACGTCCAGGAAACCATGGTGGAGAGAAGGAGGCATTTCCCCACGATGGCTACCAGAACTGGCAGAAGGAGAAAAGTTTGTTCAAGACGCACAACGCTAGTGTAGAGCATAAATATTATATATATATAAATATTCAATGACAGCGTGGAATGAGTGGACTATTCAGAAAGAATTTGGCTCAACAATATGCAATGCTCTAAGTGATGGACATTCGAAAATAGTCTGAGAGAACAGAGAGTATATGAGAACAGTTGTGGAGTCATTGTGTTACACTGAATACCAGGGACTTTCACAGAGTGGAGACAGAAGACGAACAGGGAAACTTCCTTGAACTTTTACAGGTCATAGGCAAATTCGACAAAACAGTTGCACAGAAAATCTCAGATTATCCTAGAAATGCTAAGTACACACATCATGCTATACAGAATTAAATACTAGACATTATGGCAAATATGATTATGGATCAGATGAGTGGTGAATTACAAAAGGCCAAACTATTTGCATTGACGGTAGATGAGAGTAAGGACCTCAGTAAAACGGAACAAGTGTCTGTGGGGGTGCGTTAACGTAACAAATTATGAAGTTGTGGGGGAATTTCTTCATTTCACTCCAGCTGATGGATCAGATTATGAGTCCCCTTTCACTACGATCAAAGAGACTCTTAGTAAATGTAACATTGATCACACGGCCTGTATTGCTCAGTGTTATGACGGCGTGGCCGTCATGTCCAAATGTCTGCAACGAGGTCCAGGAGAAATTCAGAGAAGAGGCCCCTCAGGCAATCTACATTCATTGCCACGCACACCGTCTTAATCTTGTTTTGGTGGACTGTGTCAGAACCATGAAACCAGCGGGGGATTTTTTTGTTATTGTGCAAGACATGTACAAGGTTTTCTCAGGCTCATTTGTCCATGCCCATTTCAAAGGCTAGGGGGCAGTATCCTGAATTTCCGGATGACTGATGTGCCCAAAGTAAATAGCCTGTTACTCAGGCCCAGAAGCTAGGATATGCATATAATTGGTAGAAGTGGATAGAAAACACTCTGAAGGTTCTAAAACTGCTAAAGGAATGTCTGTGAGTATAACAAAACTGATATGGCAGGCAAAAACCAGAGGAAAATCCATCCAGAAATGTGTCTCTTTTGAGGTCACAGGCCTTTTCAATGCTAGCCTATGGGATATACAAAAAAATAGGACCCACATTGCAATTCCTATGGCTTCCACTAGATGTCAACAGTCTTTAGAAAGGGTTTCAGGCTTGTTTCTTGAAAAACAACAAGTAGTTGTAGTTTATCCAAGGTGTTCTCATCAGGACAGGTATACTTTTGGCGCGTGTGAACGAGGGTACGTTCTTCTTATTTTCCTTTTCTATTGAACACCCTTCTTTCCGTCTGAAATATTATCGTTTATTTACATATTAGGGTACCTGAGGATTGATTAGAAACATTGTTTGACTTGTTTGGATGAAGTTTTACCGGTAGCTTTTTGAATTCCTTTGTTTGCATGTTGAAGGAGTGGATTACTTAAATCAATGGCACCAACTAAACTGACTTTTTGGATATAAAGAAGGACAAAACAAACCTTCATTGTGTAGCTGGGACAGTTGGGATTGCAAACAGAGGAAGATCTACAAAGGTAAGTGATTTATTGTATTGCTATTTGTGATTTTTGTGAAGCCGGTGCTGGTTGGAAAAGTATTTTGATGTGGGGCGCTGTCCTCGGATAATTGCATGGTATGCTTTCGCTGTAAAGCCTTTTTGAAATGTGACAACCCGGTTGGATTAACTTCTTAAGCGCACCCGACATGCAGGCGTCCCATCTAGCCTTCTGGAAATGCAAATGCGCTACGCTAAATTCTAATAGCACTCGTTAAAACTCAAACGTTCATTAAAACACACATGCAGGGTACTGAATTAAAGCTACACTCGTTGTGAATCCAGCCAACAAGTCAGATTTTTAAAATGCTTTTCGGCGAAAGCATGAGAAGCTATTATCTGATAGCATGCAACACCCCAAAATACCTGAAGGGGGCGTAAAACAAAATAATTAGCATAGCCGGCGCTACACAAAACGCAGAAATAAAATATAAAACATTCATTACCTTTGACAATCTTCTTTGTTGGCACTCCTAGATGTCCCATAAACATCACTATTGGGTCTTGTTTCGATTAAATCGATCCATATATACCCTAAATATCGATCTATGAAGAGTGTGTGATCAAGTAAAAAACAGCGTTTTAAAACGCAACGTCATTTTTAAAAATTAAACAAAGTCTACGATAAACTTTCACAAAACACTTCGAAATACTTTTGTAATCCAACTTTAGGTATTAGTAAACGTTAATAATCTATCAAATTGATCACGGGCGATGTGTATTCAATAGCTCCACGTCTTAAAATCATGGTCGGAAATTTCTCATCCAAAACATCCTGTCGGAGACCGGAAGGAATGGGCTCTCTCTTACTCGTTTGACCAAGAAACAAAGCCCAGGCAATTGACAAGACTGGCGACATCCTGTGGAAGCTGTAGAACTTGCTATCTCAGCTCCATGTAATTTGGTTTCCCATAAACAATACATGCAAGTGGCGCATTGATATATTTTCCAGATTTTGGTGATCAGTTTTTCTTCCGCTTTTCGATGAAACACACGTTATGTTATAGTCACATCCATAGAAACGTCAGAGTGTTTTCTATCCACATATACTAATCATATGCATATACTATATTCCTGGCATGAGTAGCAGGACGCTGAAATGTTGCGTGATTTTTAACAGAATGTTCGAAAAAGTAGGGGGTAGGCTTAACAGGTTTTAACAAGAAGTTAAGCTTTTAAAACTAGTTAGGGATAGGCGGGACGCAAATGTCTCAACTGGCCAATTGCCAAGGAAAATGCAGAGCGCCAGATTCAAATAAAATACTATAAAATTCAAACTTTCATTAAGTCGCTCTGGATAAGAGCGTCTGCTAAATGACTTAAATGTAAATGTAAATGTAAATCACACATGTAAGATACTCAATTAAAGCTACACTCGTTGTGAATCCAGCTAACATGTCAGATTTTAAAAATGCTTTTTGGCGAAAGCATAAGAAGCTATTATCTGATAGCCTGCAGCATCTGCACCAGCAGTAAACAAAGGAGTTAGCATATTTCAACCCTGCAGGCGCTACACAAAACGCAGAAATAAAATATAAAACATGCATTACCTTTGACGAGCTTCTTTTGTTGGCACTCCAATATGTCCCATAAACATCACAATTGGTCCTTTTGTTCGATTCATTCCGTCTATATATATCCAAAATGTCCATTTATAAAGCGCGTTTGATCCAGAAAAAAAACAGTTTACAAAAAACGCAACGTCACTACAAAATATCTCAAAAGTTGCCTATAAACTTTGCCAAAATATTTCAAACTACTTTATTAATCCAACTTTAGGTATTTTTAAACGTTAATAATCGATCAAATTGTAGACGGGGCAATCTGTGTTTAATACAGGAATGAAAACAAATCAGCTCTACTTTTCACGTCTTGCGCAACTCACAAAAGTGTACCGAGTTCCTAGTTGGCCTACTTCTTCATTGCACAAAGGAATAACCTCAACCAAATTCCAAAGACTGGTGACATCCAGTGGAAGCGGTAGGAACTAAAGACAGGGTCCTAAGAAATATCCCTTGGCAATAACAAATCAGGGAACAGAGAGAGGCAAAAAACAAAACTTCTGAACAGTTAGTCCTCTGGGTTTTGCCTGCTACATAAGTTCTGTTATACTCAGACATGATTCAAACATTTTTAGAAACTTCAGAGTGTTTTCTATCCAAATCTATGAATAATATGCAAATCTTATATTCTTGGCATGAGTAGCAGGAAGTTTAAATTGGGCACGCTATTTATCCAAAAGTGAAAATTCTGTCCCCTAGCCCCAAGAGGTTTTAAATGATGTAAGACGTTTGTATCATTGCAACCTTAAAGGACATTAAGTCTCTCTCTGGATGAATTCCAAACATCCTCATTCTACCCTGTCATTGACCGACTGGCGAATGAAATGACCCAACGCTTTTCCACAGAAGCAGGTGCAGTTCTCATAGCAACGTCAGCCCTCAACCCCAAGCATGACACATTCCTTGAAAAGAACATCCTTGTGCCCATGGCACAGCACTATGGAATCAGAGAGGACAATCTGCTGGCTGAGGTGCACCAAGTGCGCCGGCTTTTGGAAAGAAAAATGAACAGGGCGAAACAGTTAGCAGCACACTGGAGTTCCCGTCCATGCTTAAACCTTACAAAGACTTCTTTGTGGATATCTATAATATTTTACGCATATCTGTCACACTGCCAGTAACCGCAGTGTCATGTGAGCACAGTTTTTCTTGCATGCGGTGTGTAAAAACCTACCTGAGAAACAGAATGGCAAACCCTCAACTCAGCAACCTTGCCTGCCTGTCCATACACATAGAAAGAACCGAGGCCCTGGATGTCCAGAAGATTATACACTCATTTGCACTGAACCACAACAACAGATGCATCGTCCTTCTATTAAACAACACTTGGTGATTAACTGAAAGGCCTTTTTTTATTGACAGAACGCGCCTGTCTGGTGGTGGGAACATGATTCAATCTGATCTGGATCTGGATGGAACAAGAAGACACATGCATATTGTCGACCAGTCGGCCTATAAATATTACTGCAATAGAAATATAATCGCTAGGATTGTGATGATAGATGGCTTGTTTTACACCATGTGTGCACAGTCGACAGGCACAGGCACAATGCACTTCTTGTTGTAGCTGCACTGTAGATATTATTCATTTTATTTCTGATGTTGTGATAGCCATTTCATCCAGGACATTATTACCAATGTTGTTTGATTATGCATGTGGAATAAATGCACTTGTTGTTGTCACATTTTGGATGTATTGTGTTGTTATTGCCGAAAGACTTCAGCATTGGACAGCACCCAAGCTGTCTGGTGCAGAAGTCTTTCAACTTTGCACATGAAAGATGTTTTTGTCACTGCTTTGTGGTCACTTGTATTAGGCTTATAGATATTTTGTTGAATATTCTTTGGCCAAATTCAATTAAGAACTACATTTTATTGAATGTGCTGTATATCTGCTTTCATTGAAAAAACAAGAACTTCCTTATAATGTATAAGTCATGAAAATTGACTATTTTCTTAGCACCCCCACGTATTGGCCAAGCTCCCCCTTAGCACCGGGAGAGAAAAAAGCCCGGCGCCGTGCCTGCTCTCAAAATTTGTGCATAAATGTGTTTACATCCCTGTTATTTAGAATTTCTCCTTTGCCAAGATAATCCATCCACCTAACAGGTGGGGCATATCAAGAAGCTGATTAAACAGCATGATCATTACACAGGTGCAACTTGTGCTGGGGACAATTAAAGGCCACTTTAAAATGTGCAGTTTTGTCTTACAACAAAATTCCACAGATGTCTCAAGTTTTAAGGGAGCATGCAATTAAGATGCTGACTGCAGGAATGCCCACCATAGCTGTTGCCAGAGAATGTAATATTAATTTCTCTACCATAAGACGCCTCCAACGTTGTTTTAGAGAATTTTGCAGTACATCCAACCAGCCTCACAACCGCAGACCATGTGTATGGTGTTATGTAGGTGAGCGGTTTGTTGATGTGAACAGAGTGCCCCATGGTGGTGGTGGGGTTAGGGTATGGGCAGGCATAAGCTATGGACAATGAACACATTGCATTTTGTTGATGGCAATTTTAATGCACAGAGATACCGTGACAAGATCCTGAGGTCCATTATGGTACCATTCATCCACCGTCAACACCACGTTTCAGCATGATAATTCACTGCCACATGTCGCAAGGATCTGTACACAATTCCTGGAACTTCAAAATGTTCCAGTTCTTCCAGAATGGCATTTCCCCTGCACCTGCTTCCCGACTCACCGCCCCATCATTACATATAGCTAGGTTCATTTACATCTGTGCTGCTTGTTTAAATGAGAGGTGTCTGATTGGAGCTTATCAAGGCTGATCCCACTGTGATTCCTGGTTAATGGAGACGGTGGGGGTCAGTGTGTGTGGCTTAGGGAGTGCGTGTGTGTGTTTGAGTCTGTGTTTGCCTAGGCGTGCATCGGTATGTGTGTTTGTGCATTGTGGTGTGTGTGTGGATAATGTAAGATGCCTATCAGACATTAACTGCATAACCTTCCTCTTCAGGGCATTGTTTGTTTAGAAATGGTTGCAGTGAGAGACACAATTACACAGTGAGTCATTACCTGTCTCTACACCACTCGCCCCCTTCCCCCCCTACTCTTATTATGCATTTTAACCCCGCTGTCTGCAGGCGATGTGAGAGGGGGAAGTTATTATGCATTTTAACCCCACTGGCTGCAGGCGATGTGAGAGGGGGAAGTTATTATGCATTTTAACCCCTCTGGCTGCAGGCGATGTGAGAGGGGGAAGTTATTATGCATTTTAACCCCGCTGTCTGCAGGCGATGTGAGAGGGGGAAGTTATTATGCATTTTAACCCCGCTGTCTGCTGTCGATGTGAGAGGGGAAGTTATTATGCATTTTAACCCCACTGTCTGCAGGCGATGTGAGAGGGGGAAGTTATTATGCATTTTAACCCCGCTGTCTGCAGGCGATGTGAGAGGGGAAGTTATTATGCATTTTAACCCCACTGTCTGCAGGCGATGTGAGAGGGGAAGTTATTATGCATTTTAACCCCACTGTCTGCAGGCGATGTGAGAGGGGGAAGTTATTAAGCATTTTAACCCCACTGGCTGCAGGCGATGTGAGAGGGGAAGTTATTATGCATTTTAACCCCACTGTCTGCAGGCGATGTGAGAGGGGGAAGTTATTAAGCATTTTAACCCCACTGGCTGCAGGCGATGTGAGAGGGGAAGTTATTATGCATTTTAACCCCGCTGTCTGCAGGCGATGTGAGAGGGGAAGTTATTATGCATTTTAACCCCGCTGTCTGCAGGCGATGTGAGAGGGGAAAGTTATTATGCATTTTAACCCCGCTGTCTGCAGGCGATGTCAGAGGGGGAAGTTATTATGCATTTTAACCCCACTGGCTGCAGGCGATGTGAGAGGGGAAGTTATTATGCATTTTAACCCCACTGGCTGCAGGCGATGTGAGAGGGGGAAGTTATTATGCATTTTAACCCCGCTGTCTGCAGGCGATGTGAGAGGGGGAAGTTATTATGCATTTTAACCCCACTGTCTGCAGGCGATGTGAGAGGGGAAGTTATTATGCATTTTAACCCCACTGGCTGCAGGCGATGTGAGAGGGGGAAGTTATTATGCATTTTAACCCCGCTGTCTGCAGGCGATGTGAGAGGGGGAAGTTATTATGCATTTTAACCCCGCTGGCTGCAGGCGATGTGAGAGGGGAAGTTATTATGCATTTTAACCCCGCTGTCTGCAGGCGATGTGAGAGGGGAAGTTATTATGCATTTTAACCCCGCTGTCTGCAGGCGATGTGAGAGGGGGAAGTTATTATGCATTTTAACCCCACTGTCTGCAGGCGATGTGAGAGGGGAAGTTATTATGCATTTTAACCCCACTGGCTGCAGGCGATGTGAGAGGGGAAGTTATTATGCATTTTAACCCCACTGGCTGCAGGCGATGTGAGAGGGGGAAGTTATTATGCATTTTAACCCCACTGGCTGCAGGCGATGTGAGAGGGGGAAGTTATTATGCATTTTAACCCCGCTGGCTGCAGGCGATGTGAGAGGGGAAGTTATTATGCATTTTAACCCCACTGGCTGCAGGCGATGTGAGAGGGGAAGTTATTATGCATTTTAACCCCGCTGGCTGCAGGCGATGTGAGAGGGGAAGTTATTATGCATTTTAACCCCACTGGCTGCAGGCGATGTGAGAGGGGAAGTTATTATGCATTTTAACCCCGCTGGCTGCAGGCGATGTGAGAGGGGGAAGTTATTATGCATTTTAACCCCGCTGGCTGCAGGCGATGTGAGAGGGGAAGTTATTATGCATTTTAACCCCGCTGTCTGCAGGCGATGTGAGAGGGGGAAGTTATTATGCATTTTAACCCCACTGTCTGCAGGCGATGTGAGAGGGGGAAGTTATTATGCATTTTAACCCCGCTGGCTGCAGGCGATGTGAGAGGGGGAAGTTATTATGCATTTTAACCCCGCTGGCTGCAGGCGATGTGAGAGGGGAAGTTATTACGCATTTTAACCCCACTGGCTGCAGGCGATGTGAGAGGGGAAGTTATTATGCATTTTAACCCCACTGGCTGCAGGCGATGTGAGAGGGGAAGTTATTATGCATTTTAACCCCACTGTCTGCAGGCGATGTGAGAGGGGAAGTTATTATGCATTTTAACCCCGCTGTCTGCAGGCGATGTGAGAGGGGAGGTTATTATGCATTTTAACCCCACTGTCTGCAGGCGATGTGAGAGGGGGAAGTTATTATGCATTTTAACCCCGCTGTCTGCAGGCGATGTGAGAGGGGAAGTTATTATGCATTTTAACCCCGCTGTCTGCAGGCGATGTGAGAGGGGGAGGTTATTATGCATTTTAACCCCACTGTCTGCAGGCGATGTGAGAGGGGGAGGTTATTATGCATTTTAACCCCGCTGTCTGCAGGCGATGTGAGAGGGGAAGTTATTATGCATTTTAACCCCGCTGTCTGCAGGCGATGTGAGAGGGGGAGGTTATTATGCATTTTAACCCCACTGTCTGCAGGCGATGTGAGAGGGGGAGGTTATTATGCATTTTAACCCCACTGTCTGCAGGCGATGTGAGAGGGGGAGGTTATTATGCATTTTAACCCCGCTGTCTGCAGGCGATGTGAGAGGGGAAGTTATTATCCATTTTAACCCCGCTGTCTGCAGGCGATGTGAGAGGGGAAGTTATTATGCATTTTAACCCCGCTGGCTGCAGGCGATGTGAGAGGGGAAGTTATTATGCATTTTAACCCCGCTGGCTGCAGGCGATGTGAGAGGGGAAGTTATTATGCATTTTAACCCCACTGGCTGCAGGCGATGTGAGAGGGGGTAGTTATTATGCATTTTAACCCCACTGGCTGCAGGCGATGTGAGAGGGGAAGTTATTATGCATTTTAACCCCGCTGTCTGCAGGCGATGTGAGAGGGGGAAGTTATTATGCATTTTAACCCCACTGTCTGCAGGCGATGTGAGAGGGGAAGTTATTATGCATTTTAACCCCACTGGCTGCAGGCGATGTGAGAGGGGGAAGTTATTATGCATTTTAACCCCACTGGCTGCAGGCGATGTGAGAGGGGGGCATTTTAACCCCACTGGCTGCAGTTATTATGCATTTTAACCCCTCTGGCTGCAGGCGATGTGAGAGGGGAAGTTATTATGCATTTTAACCCCGCTGGCTGCAGGCGATGTGAGAGGGGGAAGTTATTATGCATTTTAACCCCGCTGGCTGCAGGCGATGTGAGAGGGGAAGTTATTATGCATTTTAACCCCGCTGGCTGCAGGCGATGTGAGAGGGGAAGTTATTATGCATTTTAACCCCACTGGCTGCAGGCGATGTGAGAGGGGTAGTTATTATGCATTTTAACCCCGCTGGCTGCAGGCGATGTGAGAGGAGAGGGGAAGTTATTATGCATTTTAACCCCGCTGTCTGCAGGCGATGTGAGAGGAGGGAAGTTATTATGCATTTTAACCCCACTGTCTGCAGGCGATGTGAGAGGGGGAAGTTATTATGCATTTTAACCCCGCTGTCTGCAGGCGATGTGAGAGGGGGAAGTTATTATGCATTTTAACCCCACTGTCTGCAGGCGATGTGAGAGGGGAAGTTATTATGCATTTTAACCCCACTGGCTGCAGGCGATGTGAGAGGGGAAGTTATTATGCATTTTAACCCCGCTGGCTGCAGGCGATGTGAGAGGGGAAGTTATTATGCATTTTAACCCCACTGGCTGCATTTTAACCCCGGCTGCAGGCGATGTGAGAGGGGGAAGTTATTATGCATTTTAACCCCGCTGTCTGCAGGCGATGTGAGAGGGGAAGTTATTATGCATTTTAACCCCGCTGTCTGCAGGCGATGTGAGAGAGGGAAGTTATTATGCATTTTAACCCCGCTGTCTGCAGGCGATGTGAGAGGGGGAAGTTATTATTATTATGCATTTTAACCCCGCTGGCTGCAGGCGATGTGAGAGGGGGGAAGTTATTATGCATTTTAACCCCGCTGTCTGCAGGCGATGTGAGAGGGGGAAGTTATTAAGCATTTTAACCCCGCTGTCTGCAGGCGATGTGAGAGGGGTTAAGCATTTTAACCCGCTGTCTGCACGATTTTAACCCCGCTGTCTGCAGGCGATGTGAGAGGGGGAAGTTATTATGCATTTTAACCCCACTGTCTGCAGGCGATGTGAGAGGGGAAGTTATTATGCATTTTAACCCCGCTGGCTGCAGGCGATGTGAGAGGGGGAAGTTATTATGCATTTTAACCCCGCTGTCTGCAGGCGTTGTGAGAGGGGGAAGTTATTATGCATTTTAACCCCGCTGGCTGCAGGCTGCAGGCGATGTGAGAGGGGAAGTTATTATGCATTTTAACCCCGCTGGCTGCAGGCGATGTGAGAGGGGGAAGTTATTATGCATTTTAACCCCGCTGTCTGCAGGCGATGTGAGAGGGGGAAGTTATTAAGCATTTTAACCCCGCTGGCTGCAGGCTGCATGTGAGAGGGGGAAGTTATTACGCATTTTAACCCCGCTGTCTGCAGGCGATGTGAGAGGGGAAGTTATTATGCATTTTAACCCCGCTGTCTGCAGGCGATGTGAGAGGGGAAGTTATTATGCATTTTAACCCCACTGGCTGCAGGCGATGTGAGAGGGGAAGTTATTATGCATTTTAACCCCGCTGGCTGCAGGCGATGTGAGAGGGGGAAGTTATTATGCATTTTAACCCCGCTGTCTGCAGGCGTGTGAGAGGGGAAGTTATTATGCATTTTAACCCCGCTGGCTGCAGGCGATGTGAGAGGGGAAGTTATTATGCATTTTAACCCCGCTGGCTGCAGGCGATGTGAGAGGGGAAGTTATTATGCATTTTAACCCCGCTGTCTGCAGGCGATGTGAGAGGGGGAAGTTATTATGCATTTTAACCCCGCTGGCTGCAGGCGATGTGAGAGGGGAAGTTATTATGCATTTTAACCCCGCTGTCTGCAGGCGATGTGAGAGGGGGAAGTTATTATGCATTTTAACCCCACTGGCTGCAGGCGCATTTTAACCCCGTGAGAGGGGGGGGAAGTTATTATGCATTTTAACCCCGCTGTCTGCAGGCGATGTGAGAGGGGAAGTTATTATGCATTTTAACCCCACTGGCTGCAGGCGATGTGAGAGGGGAAGTTATTATGCATTTTAACCCCGCTGTCTGCAGGCGATGTGAGAGGGGGAAGTTATTATGCATTTTAACCCCGCTGGCTGCAGGCGATGTGAGAGGGGGAAGTTATTATGCATTTTAACCCCGCTGTCTGCAGGCGATGTGAGAGGGGAAGTTATTATGCATTTTAACCCCGCTGGCTGCAGGCGATGTGAGAGGGGAAGTTATTATGCATTTTAACCCCGCTGTCTGCAGGCGATGTGAGAGGGGAAGTTATTATGCATTTTAACCCCGCTGGCTGCAGGCGATGTGAGAGGGGGAAGTTATTACGCATTTTAACCCCGCTGTCTGCAGGCGATGTGAGAGGGGGAAGTTATTATGCATTTTAACCCCGCTGTCTGCAGGCGTTATGTGAGAGGGGAAGTTATTATGCATTTTAACCCCACTGGCTGCAGGCGATGTGAGAGGGGGAAGTTATTATGCATTTTAACCCCACTGTCTGCAGGCGATGTGAGAGGGGAAGTTATTATGCATTTTAACCCCGCTGTCTGCAGGCGATGTGAGAGGGGAAGTTATTATGCATTTTAACCCCGCTGGCTGCAGGCGATGTGAGAGGGGGAAGTTATTATGCATTTTAACCCCGCTGTCTGCAGGCGTTGTGAGAGGGGAAGTTATTATGCATTTTAACCCCGCTGTCTGCAGGCGATGTGAGAGGGGAAGTTATTATGCATTTTAACCCCACTGCTGTCTGCAGGCGTTGCAGGCATGTGAGAGGGGAAGTTATTATGCATTTTAACCCCGCTGTCTGCAGGCGATGTGAGAGGGGGAAGTTATTATGCATTTTAACCCCTGCTGTCTGCAGGCGATTTAACCCCACTGTGAGAGGGGGAAGTTATTATGCATTTTAACCCCGCTGTCTGCAGGCGATGTGAGAGGGGGAAGTTATTATGCATTTTAACCCCGCTGTCTGCAGGCGATGTGAGAGGGGGAAGTTATTATGCATTTTAACCCCGCTGTCTGCAGGCGATGTGAGAGGGGGAAGTTATGTGAGAGGGGGAAGTTATTATGCATTTTAACCCCGCTGTCTGCAGGCGATGTGAGAGGGGAAGTTATTATGCATTTTAACCCCGCTGTCTGCAGGCGATGTGAGAGGGGAAGTTATTATGCATTTTAACCCCGCTGTCTGCAGGCGATGTGAGAGGGGGAAGTTATTATGCATTTTAACCCCGCTGTCTGCATGCAATGTGAGAGGGGAAGTTATTATGCATTTTAACCCCGCTGTCTGCATGCGATGTGAGAGGGGGAAGTTATTATGCATTTTAACCCCGCTGTCTGCAGGCGATGTGAGAGGGGGAAGTTATTATGCATTTTAACCCCGCTGTCTGCAGGCGATGTGAGAGGGGGAAGTTATTATGCATTTTAACCCCGCTGTCTGCAGGCGATGTGAGAGGGGAAGTTATTATGCATTTTAACCCCGCTGTCTGCAGGCGATGTGAGAGGGGAAGTTATTATGCATTTTAACCCCGCTGTCTGCAGGCGATGTGAGAGGGGGAAGTTATTATGCATTTTAACCCCGCTGTCTGCAGGCGATGTGAGAGGGGAAGTTATTATGCATTTTAACCCCACTGTCTGCAGCTGTCTGCATGTGAGAGGGGAAGTTATTATGCATTTTAACCCCGCTGTCTGCAGGCGATGTGAGAGGGGAAGTTATTATGCATTTTAACCCCGCTGTCTGCAGGCGATGTGAGAGGGGAAGTTATTATGCATTTTAA
Source organism: Oncorhynchus gorbuscha (assembly GCF_021184085.1). Lineage (NCBI taxonomy): Eukaryota > Metazoa > Chordata > Actinopteri > Salmoniformes > Salmonidae > Oncorhynchus > Oncorhynchus gorbuscha. The sequence continues at coordinate 94,832,956 of NC_060178.1, forward strand.
CCCCGCTGTCTGCAGGCGATGTGAGAGGGGAAGTTATTATTTTAACCCCGCATTTTTAACCCCGCTGTCTGCAGGCGATGTGAGAGGGGAAGTTATTATGCAGAGGGGAAGTTATTATGCATTTTAACCCCGCTGTCTGCAGGCGATGTGAGAGGGGGGAAGTTATTATGCATTTTAACCCCGCTGTCTGCAGGCGATGTGAGAGGGGAAGTTATTATGCATTTTAACCCCGCTGTCTGCAGGCGATGTGAGAGGGGAAGTTATTATGCATTTTAACCCCGCTGTCTGCAGGCGATGTGAGAGGGGAAGTTAAGTTATTATGCATTTTAACCCCGCTGTCTGCAGGCGATGTGAGAGGGGGAAGTTATTATGCATTTTAACCCCGCTGTCTGCATGCGATGTGAGAGGGGAAGTTATTATGCATTTTAACCCCGCTGTCTGCAGGCGATGTGAGAGGGGGAAGTTATTATGCATTTTAACCCCGCTGTCTGCAGGCGATGTGAGAGGGGAAGTTATTATGCATTTTAACCCCGCTGTCTGCAGGCGATGTGAGAGGGGGAAGTTATTATGCATTTTAACCCCGCTGGCTGCAGGCGATGTGAGAGGGGGATGCCCCTCTGGCTGCAGTTATTATGCATTTTAACCCCGCTGGCTGCAGGCGATGTGAGAGGGGGAAGTTATTATGCATTTTAACCCCGCTGTCTGCAGGCGATGTGAGAGGGGGAAGTTATTATGCATTTTAACCCCGCTGGCTGCAGGCGATGTGAGAGGGGGAAGTTATTATGCATTTTAACCCCGCTGTCTGCAGGCGATGTGAGAGGGGGAAGTTATTATGCATTTTAACCCCGCTGTCTGCAGGCGATGTGAGAGGGGGAAGTTATTATGCATTTTAACCCCGCTGTCTGCATGCGATGTGAGAGGGGGAAGTTATAATGCATTTTAACCCCGCTGTCTGCATGCGATGTGAGAGGGGGAAGTTATAATGCATTTTAACCCCGCTGTCTGCAGGCGATGTGAGAGGGAAGTTATTATGCATGCAGGCGATGTGAGAGGGGAAGTTATTATGCATTTTAACCCCGCTGTCTGCAGCGATGTGAGAGGGGGAAGTTATTATGCATTTTAACCCCGCTGTCTGCAGGCGATGTGAGAGGGGGAAGTTATTATGCATTTTAACCCCGCTGTCTGCATGCGATGTGAGAGGGGGAAGTTATAATGCATTTTAACCCCGCTGTCTGCATGCGATGTGAGAGGGGGAAGTTATTATGCATTTTAACCCCGCTGTCTGCAGGCGATGTGAGAGGGGGAAGTTATTATGCATTTTAACCCCGCTGTCTGCAGGCGATGTGAGAGGGGGAAGTTATTATGCATTTTAACCCCGCTGTCTGCAGGCGATGTGAGAGGGGGAAGTTATTATGCATTTTAACCCCGCTGTCTGCAGGCGTTGTGAGATGGGGAAGTTATTATGCATTTTAACCCCGCTGTCTGCAGGCGATGTGAGAGGGGGAAGTTATAATTCATTTTAACCCCGCTGTCTGCATGCGATGTGAGAGGGGGAAGTTATAATGCATTTTAACCCCGCTGTCTGCATGCGATGTGAGAGGGGGAAGTTATTATGCATTTTAACCCCGCTGTCTGCAGGCGATGTGAGAGGGGGAAGTTATTATGCATTTTAACCCCGCTGTCTGCAGGTCGATGTGAGAGGGGAAGTTATTATGCATTTTAACCCCTCTGGCTGCAGGCAATGTGAGAGGGGAAGTTATTACGCATTTTAACCCCGCTGTCTGCATGCAATGTGAGAGGGGGAAGTTATTATGCATTTTAACCCCGCTGTCTGCTGTCGATGTGAGAGGGGGAAGTTATTATGCATTTTAACCCCGCTGTCTGCTGTCGATGTGAGAGGGGGAAGCTATTATGCATTTTAACCCCGCTGTCTGCAGGCGATGTGAGAGGGGGAAGTTATTATGCATTTTAACCCCGCTGTCTGCAGGCGATGTGAGAGGGGGAAGTTATTATGCATTTTAACCCCTCTGGCTGCAGGCGATGTGAGAGGGGAAGTTATTATGCATTTTAACCCCGCTGTCTGCAGGCAATGTGAGAGGGGGAAGTTATTATGCATTTTAACCCCTCTGTCTGCATGCAATGTGAGAGGGGAAGTTATTACGCATTTTAACCCCGCTGTCTGCATGCAATGTGAGAGGGGGAAGTTATTATGCATTTTAACCCCGTTGTCTGCAGGCGATGTGAGAGGGGGAAGTTATTATGCATTTTAACCCCGCTGTCTGCACGTGATGTGAGAGGGGGAAGTTATTATGCATTTTAACACCGCTGTCTGCAGGTGATGTTATTTTATTTTTTATTTTATTTCACCTTTATTTAACCAGGTAGGCTGGTTCAGATGGTCATGTACAGGTAGAGATATTGGTGTGCAAAAGAGCAGAAAAGTAAATAAATAAAAACAGTATGGGGATGAGGTAGGTGAAAATGGGTGGGCTATTTACCAATAGACTATGTACAGCTGCAGCGATCGGTTAGCTGCTCGGATAGCTGATGTTTGAAGTTGGTGAGGGAGATAAAAGTCTCCAACTTCAGCGATCTTTGCAGTTCGTTCCAGTCACAGGCAGCAGAGTACTGGAACGAAAGGCGGCCAAATGAGGTGTTGGCTTTAGGGATGATCAGTGAGATACACCTGCTGGAGCGCGTGCTACGGATGTGTGTTGCCATCGTGACCAGTGAACTGAGATAAGGCGGAGCTTTACCAAGCATGGACTTGTAGATGACCTGGAGCCAGTGGGTCTGGCGACGTATATGTAGCGAGGGCCAGCCGACTAGAGCATACAAGTCGCAGTGGTGGGTGGTATAAGGTGCTTTAGTGACAAAACGGATGGCACTGTGATAGACTGCATCCAGTTTGCTGAGTAGAGTGTTGGAAGCCATTTTGTAGATGACATCGCCAAAGTCGAGGATCGGTAGGATAGTCAGTTTTACTATGGTAAGCTTGGCGGCGTGAGTGAAGGAGGCTTTGTTGCGGAATAGAAAGCCGACTCTTGATTTGATTTTCGATTGGAGATGTTTGATATGAGTCTGGAAGGAGAGTTTGCAGTCTAGCCAGACACCTAGGTACAGATGTCCACATATTCAAGGTCGGAACCATCCAGGGTGGTGATGCTAGTCGGGCAGAGATCGGTTGAAAAGCATGCATTTGGTTTTACTAGCGTTTAAGAGCAATTGGAGGCCACGGAAGGAGTGCTGTATGGCATTGAAGCTCGTTTGGAGGTTAGATAGCACAGTGTCCAATGACGGGCCGAAAGTATATAGAATGGTGTCGTCTGCGTAGAGGTGGATCAGGGAATCGCCCGCAGCAAGAGCAACATCATTGATATATACAGAGAAAAGAGTCGGCCCGAGAATTGAACCTTGTGGCACCCCCATAGAGACTGCCAGAGGACCGGACAGCATGCCCTCCGATTTGACACACTGAACTCTGTCTGGAAAGTAATTGGTGAACCAGGCAAGGCAGTCATCCGAAAAACCGAGGCTACTGAGTCTGCCGATAAGAATATGGTGATTGACAGAGTCAAAAGCCTTGGCAAGGTTGATGAAGACGGCTGCACAGTACTGTCTTTTATCGATGGCGGTTATGATATCGTTTAGTACCTTGAGTGTGGCTGAGGTGCACCCGTGACCGGCTCGGAAACCAGATTGCACAGCGGAGAAGGTACGGTAGGATTCGAGATGGTCAGTGACCTGTTTGTTGACTTGGCTTTCGAAGACCTTAGATAGGCAGGGCAGGATGGATATAGGTCTGCAACAGTTTGGGTCCAGGGTGTCTCCCCCTTTGATGAGGGGGATGACTGCGGCAGCTTTCCAATCCTTGGGGATCTCAGACGATATGAAAGAGAGGTTGAACAGGCTGGTAATAGGGGTTGCGACAATGGCGGCGGATAGTTTCAGAAATAGAGGGTCCAGATTGTCAAGCCCAGCTGATTTGTACGGGTCCAGGTTTTGCAGCTCTTTCAGTAATATATAATAATAATATATGCCATTTAGCTGACGCTTTTATCCAAAGCGACTTACAGTCATGTGTGCATACATTCTACGTAAAGGTGGTCCCGGGAATCGAACCCACTACCCTGGTGTTACAAGCGCCATGCTCTACCAACTGAGCTATAGAAGGACCACAATCTGCTATCTGGATTTGGGTAAAGGAGAACCTGGAGAGGCTTGGGCGAGGAGCTGCGGGGGGGGCGGAGCTGTTGGCCTTAGCTTTCCTGACTGACTGCGTGTATTGGTTCCTGACTTCCCTGAACAGTTGCATATCACGGGGACTATTCGATGCTATTGCAGTCCGCCACAGGATGTTTTTGTGCTGGTTGAGGGCAGTCAGGTCTGGAGTGAACCAAGGGCTGTATCTGTTCTTAGTTCTGCATTTTTTGAACGGAGCATGCTTATCTAAAATGGTGAGTAAGTTACTTTTAAAGAATGACCAGGCATCCTCAACTGACGGGATGAGGTCAATGTCCTTCCAGGATACCCGGGCCAGGTCGATTAGAAAGGCCTGCTCACAGAAGTGTTTTAGGGAGCGTTTGACAGTGATGTGGGGTGGTCGTTTGACTGCGGCTCCGTGGCGAATACAGGCAATGAGGCAGTGATCACTGAGATCCTGGTTGAAGTCAGCGGAGGTGTATTTGGAGGGCCAGTTGGTCAGGATGACGTCTATGAGGGTGCCCTTGTTTACAGAGTTAGGGTTGTACCTGGTGGGTTCCTTGATGATTTGTGTGAGATTGAGGGCATCTAGCTTAGATTGTAGGACTGTCGGGGTGTTAAGCATATCCCAGTTTAGGTCACCTAACAGAACAAACTCTGAAGCTAGATGGGGGGCGATCAATTCACAAATGGTGTCCAGGGCACTGCTGGGAGCTGAAGGGGGTCGGTAGCAGGCGGCAACAGTGAGAGACTTATTTCTGGAGAAAGTAATTTTCAAAATTAGTAGTTCGAACTGTTTGGGTATGGACCTGGAAAGTATGACATTACTTTGCAGGCTATCTCTGCAGTAGACTGCAACTCCTCCCCCTTTGGCAGTTCTATCTTGACGGAAGATGTTATAGTTGGGTATGGAAATCTCTGAATTTTTGGTGGCCTTCCTAAAGCCAGGATTCAGACACGGCAAGGACATCAGGGTTAGCAGAGTGTGCTAAAGCAGTGAGTAAAACAAACTTAGGGAGGAGGCTTCTGATGTTGACATGCATGAAACCAAGGATTTTTTGATCACAGAAGTCAACAAATGAGGGTGCCTGGGAACATGCAGGGCCTGGGTTTACCTCCACATCACCCACGGAACAGAGAAGGAGTAGTATGAGGGTTCAGCTAAAGGCTATCAAAACTGGTCGCCTAGAGCGTTGGGGACAGAGAATAAGAGGAGCAGGTTTCTGGGCATGGTAGAATATATTCAGGGCATAATGCGCAGACAAGGGTAGGGTGGGATGCGGGTACAGCGGAGGTAAGCCCAGGCACTGGGTGATGATGAGAGAGGTTGTATCTCTGGACATGCTGGTTGTAATGGGTGAGGTCACTGCATGTGTGGGAGGTGGGACAAAGGAGGTAACAGGGGTATGAAGAGTGGAACTAGGGGCTCCATTGTGAACTAAAACAATGATAACTAACCTGAACAACAGTATACAAGGCATATTGACATTTGAGAGAGACATACAGCGAGGCATACAGTAATCACAGGTGTTGAATTGGGAAAGCTAGCTAAAACAGTAGGTGAGACAACAACAGCTAATCAGCTAGCACAACAAACAGCAGGTAAAATGGCGTTGACTAGGTAACTGGGCCGACAGATAAAACAAACAAGCAGAATGGAGTACTGTGATTAATGGACAGTCCAGCGTGTATCACCTATGTAGCCAAGAGATCAGTGTCCAGGGGGCAGCGGTGGATGGGCAGGGAAGCTGGACTGGCGAGTGTTATCCAGGTTTTTATAAAACTAACAATGACTAAATAGCTTGTAGCTAGTTAGCTGGTTAGCGTCTGGAGGTTCTTGAGTGTGTTCTAAAAAATTTAAAATAATAGCGATTCCGTATCACATTGGGTGAGGCAGGTTTCCGGAAGGTATAAACAAATTAAAAATCAAAAAGAGATAGAGAGTAAATATGGGTCTAGTGAGTGTTTGGGACGCGGCGATTCAGACGGTTAGCAGTCCTGTGCTAACAAGCTAACAGTTCGTAGGCCCGGGCTAGACAAGGTAGCAGTTAGCGGACCGGAGCTAGACAAGCTAGCAGTTAGCAGGCCGAATTAGCAAGCAGGGAGATAGCGAGGGCTAGAGAGTTAGCCTTTGGGGGACGTCGCGATGGGGTGAGTCTGTTTATTCCTCTTCATGCGGTGACATCGATAGACCGGTCGTGGGCCCGGGTATTGTTGCCCAGGAGTATGCTTCAGGTGCTCTGGTCGGGTTAGCTTCAAGCTAAGTGGGTGGAAACGCTAGCTAGCTAGTTGTGAAGATCCAGCTGAAAAAATGTTCCGTTTGCGGTGGGAGTCCGGGGATGAATCCGGGGATGAAAAATAAATAGGTCCGTTATGCTCTGGTTAGAGTCGCGTTGTTCGAACTGGCGAGAGCTTTCCGGGCTGAAGGTTAGCTGATGACCGGTTAGCTGAAGACCGCTAGCATAGCTGGTGGTTAGCTGGCTAGCTTCAGTTGAGGGGTTCCGGTTCCGAAGTAAATATAAATACTTTAGGAAAAATAGCTACATTGGGTGAGGCGGGTTGCAGGAGAGTATTTGGAAGCTTAGGTTTAGCAAAATGTTTTTAAAGAGATATGCGAAGAAAAATATGTAAAAAAACGAAGAAGAAATGATATATACATGGGACATGACACGACAGGACGACTTACTGCTACGCCATCTTGGAAGAAGATGTGAGAAGGGGAAGTTATTATGGGCCACTGTCCTGGTCATCTAGTCATTCAGTGGGTTGGAATGGATTCACATAATCTTCAAAGACAACTAACACCTAACTAGCTGTCCCCTTTTATCTGTGGATGAATTGTTGTAGAGAAAAGTAGAGTCAAAACAATACATGCCATCTGGTGGTACACGAGTCACACAGCCATCTGGTGGTATACGAGCCACACAGCCATCTGGTGGTATACGAGCCACACAGCCATCTGGTGGTACACGAGTCACACAGCCATCTGGTGGTATACGAGCCACATAGCCATCTGGTGGTATACGAGCCACACAGCCATCTGGTGGCCACACGGGCCACACAGGTCACATGGGCCACACAGGCCACATAAGCCACACTGGCCACACAAGCCACATGGGCCACAAGCCACACGGGCCACAAGCCACACAGGCCACACAAGCCATTTGGTGTTACAAAAGCCACATGACCCAAATGAGCCACATGGACCACACGGGGCAAACGGGCGACACAGCATTTGTCACGACTTCCACCGAAGGTGACTCCTCTCCCTGTTTGGGCGGCGCTCGATGGTCGTCGTCACCGGTCTACTAGCTGCCACTGATCCCCTTTTCCTTTTCTGTTGGTTATGTCTGTATTGGTTTCACCTGTTTCTCGTTTGGGGTTTGGTTCAGGGCTATTTAAAACTTCCATGTCCGCCTGCTTTTGTGCAGGCTTGTTCTCTGTTCTGTTTGTGGATGGTTGTGTTTTTTAGTTTATTTTTTGACTGTTTGGTGTCCTGTTTTGGGTCTGTCATTATTTTCGCCTGTTGTTGTTGGTATGACCTTACCTTACCCGAATAAATACGGTTTTCGCTAAACCTCTGCTCTCTGCGCCTGACTCCGCACCCACCACTCCTAGCTACGTGACAGCATTAGTAGACAACACATTCATACAATGCGAAACAAAACAACACTGACAACAAAAACAAAGAGCAATACAAGAAAAACCAAGAGGATAATTTAACCTGTGTGTCATGATCACATCTGGTCGGGGTAGAAAAAATGATCATGCATATAATTTGGTCATGGTGTAACCCTAAAATACAGTTCAGACACACACATGCAGAGACCAATTCAGAAACATTTATTTTTATTTTAACAGGCAAGTCAGTTAAGAACAAATTCTTATTTTCAATGACGGCCTAGGAACCGTGGGTTAACTGCCTGTTCAGGGGCAGAACGACAGATTTGTACCTTGTCAGCTAGGGGGTTTGAACTTGCAACCCTCTGGTTACTAGTGCAACGCTCTAACCACTAGGCTACCCTGCCACCCCAACATGCGCAAATCTTTACCAATAACAAAAGGGAGAATACATAAAAAGGAAGGATACATAGCCCGAACCCTGAATGCCCTACAGACAGACCACAGGAGGTTGATGGCACCTTCATTTGGGAGGATGGGCTCGTGGTAATGGCTGGAGCAGAATGAGTGGAATGGTATCAAATAGGTCAAACACATGGTTTGATGCCATTTCATTTGCTCTGTTCCAGCCATTATTGTAAACTGTCCTCCCCTCAGAAGTCTCCACTGAGACACACTCAAACACACACAACAAACTCATACTGAGACCATTTCAGAAACATGCACTAAACCTGATCAAAATAGACATGGACATGGGAGGAGTGTCCAGAGGAAGGATATACAGAACGCCCTCCAACCCTGTATAATTTTAATCCCAATTAGACAGTTCTTCTACCCAGGGTGCTAAGATAACTCTACCCATAGGACAGTTGAGACAGTGAGTAGACATGGCAGCTCTGGAGTATTTCCAGCTGAAATATGCTGATGAGATGACCAAGGGCATGGCCATCTGGTGTGTGTTAGGATGTTCAAGCTGAAACCATCTGCGCTATTACTTACTTAAACATGTCAGGGTATAGCAGGGTATGACAGGGTATGGCAGGGTACAGCAGGGTATGGCAGGTTATGGCAGGGTATGGCATACGATATGGAAGGATAAGAGATATGAGAGCAGGGGTGTGGGTACATTTGATGTGTTCTGTAAAGCACTGCACCTGGATGCTGTTGAGGGAAATACCAGTCTGTATGAGTTACTGTCTGTATGAGTGATGTTTTTTTTTTTTTTTTTTTTCTTTTCATTTCACCTTTATTTAACCAGGTAGGCTAGTTGAGAACAAGTTCTCATTTGCAACTGCGACCTGGCCAAGATAAAGCATAGCAGTGTGAACAGACAACACAGAGTTACACATGGAGTAAACAATTAACAAGTCAATAACACAGTAGAAAAAAATGGGCAGTCTATATACAATGTGTGCAAAAGGCATGAGGAGGTAGGCGAATAATACAATTTTGCAGATTAACACTGCAGTGATAAATGATCAGATGGTCATGTACAGGTAGAGATATTGGTGTGCAAAAGAGCAGAAAAGTAAATAAATAAAAAACAGTATAAAACAGTATGGGAATGAGGTAGGTGAAAATGGGTGGGCTATTTACCAATAGACTATGTACAGCTGCAGCGATCGGTTAGCTGATGTTTGAAGTTGGTGAGGGAGATAAAAGTCTCCAACTTCAGCGATCTTTGCAGTTCGTTCCAGTCACAGGCAGCAGAGTACTGGAACGAAAGGCGGCCAAATGAGGTGTTGGCTTTAGGGATAATCAGTGAGATACACCTGCTGGAGCGCGTGCTACGGATGGGTGTTGCCATCGTGACCAGTGAACTGAGATAAGGCGGAGCTATACCTAGCATGGACTTGTAGATGACCTGGAGCCAGTGGGTCTGGCGACGAATATGTAGTGAGGGCCAGCCGACTAGAGCATACAAGTCGCAGTGGTGGGTGGTATAAGGTGCTTTAGTGACAAAACGGATGGCACTGTGATAGACTGCATCCAGTTTGCTGAGTAGAGTGTTGGAAGCCATTTTGTAGATGACATCGCCGAAGTCGAGGATCGGTAGGATAGTCAGTTTTACTAGGGTAAGCTTGGCGGCGTGAGTGAAGAAGGCTTTGTTGCGGAATAGAAAGCCGATTCTTGATTTGATTTTCGATTGGAGATGTTTGATGTGAGTCTGGAAGGAGAGTTTGCAGTCTAGCCAGACACCTAGGTACTTATAGATGTCCACATATTCAAGGTCGGAACCATCCAGGGTGGTGATGCTAGTCGGGCACACGGGTGCAGGCAGCGATCGGTTGAAAAGCATGCATTTGGTTTTACTCGCGTTTAAGAGCAGTTGGAGGCCACGGAAGGAGTGCTGTATGGCATTGAAGCTCGTTTGGAGGTTAGATAGCACAGTGTCCAATGACGGGCCGAAAGTATATAGAATGGTGTCGTCTGCGTAGAAGTGGATCAGGGAATCGCCCGCAGCAAGAGCAACATCATTGATATATACAGAGAAAAGAGTCGGCCCGAGAATTGAACCCTGTGGCACCCCCATAGAGACTGCCAGAGGACATGCCCTCCGATTTGACACACTGAACTCTGTCTGCAAAGTAATTGGTGAACCAGGCAAGGCAGTCATCCGAAAAACCGAGGCTATTGAGTCTGCCGATAAGAATATGGTGATTGACAGAGTCGAAAGACTTGGCGAGGTCGATGAAGACGGCTGCACAGTACTGTCTTTTATCGATGGCGGTTATGATATCGTTTAGTACCTTGAGTGTGGCTGAGGTGCACCCGTGACCGGCTCGGAAACCAGATTGCACAGCGGAGAAGGTACGGTGGGATTCGAGATGGTCAGTGACCTGTTTGTTGACTTGGCTTTCGAAGACCTTAGATAGGCAGGGCAGGATGGATATAGGTCTGCAACAGTTTGGGTCCAGGGTGTCTCCCCCTTTGAAGAGGGGGATGACTGCGGCAGCTTTCCCAATCCTTGGGGATCTCAGACGATATGAGAGGTTGAACAGGCTGGTAATAGGGGTTGCGACAATGGCGGCGGATAGTTTCAGAAATAGAGGGTCCAGATTGTCAAGCCCAGCTGATTTATACGGGTCCAGGTTTTGCAGCTCTTTCAGAACATCTGCTATCTGGATTTGGGTAAAGGAGAACCTGGAGAGGCTTGGGCGAGGAGCTGCGGGGGGGGGGCGGAGCTGTTGGCCGAGGTTGGAGTAGCCAGGCGGAAGGCATGGCCAGCCGTTGAGAAGTGCTTATTGAAGTTTTCGATAATCATGGATTTATCGGTGGAGACCGTGTTACCTAGCCTCAGTGCAGTGGGCAGCTGGGAGGAGGTGCTCTTGTTCTCCATGTACTTCACAGTGTCCCAGAACGTTTTGGAGTTGGAGCTACAGGATGCAAACTTCTGCCTGAAGAAGCTGGCCTTAGCTTTCCTGACTGACTGCGTGTATTGGTTCCTGACTTCCCTGAACAGTTGCATATCACGGGGGGCTATTCGATGCTATTGCAGTCCGCCACAGGATGTTTTTGTGCTGGTCGACGGCGGTCAGGTCTGGAGTGAACCAAGGGCTGTATCTGTTCTTGGTTCTGCATTTTTTTGAACGGAGCATGCTTATCTAAAATGGTGAGGAAGTTACTTTTAAAGAATGACCAGGCATCCTCAACTGACGGGATGAGGTCAATGTCCTTCCAGGATACCCGGGCCAGGTCGATTAGAAAGGCCTGCTCACAGAAGTGTTTTAGGGAGCGTTTGACAGTGATGAGGGGTGGTCGTTTGACTGCGGCTCCGTGGCGGATACAGGCAATGAGGCAGTGATTGCTGAGATCCTGGTTGAAGACAGCGGAGGTATATTTGGAGGGCCAGTTGGTCAGGATGACGTCTATGAGGGTGCCCTTGTTTACAGAGTTAGGGTTGTACCTGGTGGGTTCCTTGATGATTTGAGTGAGATTGAGGGCATCTAGCTTAGATTGTAGGACTGCCGGAGTGTTAAGCATATCCCAGTTTAGGTCACCTAACAGAACAAACTCTGAAGCTAGATGGGGAGCGATCAATTCACAAATGGTGTCCAGGGCACAGCTGGGAGCTGAGGGTGGTCGGTAGCAGGCGGCAACAGTGAGAGACTTATTTCTGGAGAGAGTAATTTTCAAAATTAGTAGTTCAAACTGTTTGGGTATGGACCTGGAAAGTATGACATTACTTTGCAGGCTATCTCTGCAGTAGACTGCGACTCCGCCCCCTTTGGCAGTTCTATCTTGACGGAAGATGTTATAGTTGGGTATGGAGATCTCTGAATTTTTGGTGGCCTTCCTGAGCCAGGATTCAGACACGGCAAGGACATCAGGGTTGGCAGAGTGTGCTAAAGCTGTGAGTAAAACAAACTTAGGGAGGAGGCTTCTGATGTTGACATGTTGTGTGAGATACTGTCTGTATGAGTGAAGTTGTGTGTTATTGTCTGTATAAGTGATGTTGTGTGAGTTATTGTCTGTAGGAGTGATGTTGTGTGAGTTACTGTCTATGAGTGATGTTTGATCAACTTGGGAGTGAAATAAATATTGTTCTCAAGTTAATTTTGGAGTACATCTTTGCTACCCTGACATAATCCTGGATCATGCAGTTCTCCTGACTGAATCCTGGACCAAGCAGTAGCTGGATCCTGGACCAAGCAGCACTCCTGACTGGATCCTGGATAATGAAGTGCTCCTGACTGAATCCTGGACCAAGCAGTGGCTGGATCCTGGACCAGGCAGTGCTCCCGACTGAATCCTGGACCATGCAGTGCTTCTGACTGAATCATTGACCAAACAGTGCCTTGATCCTGGACCATGCAGTGATCCTGACTGAATCATGGACCGTACAGTGCTCATGACTGAATCCTGTACCGTGCAGTGCTCTTGACAAAATCCTGGACCAAATCAAATCAAATGTATTTATATAGCCCTTCGTACATCAGCTGATATCTCAAAGTGCTGTACAGAAACCCAGCCTAAAGCCCCAAACAGCAAGCAATGCAGGTGTAGAAGCACGGTGGCTAGGAAAAACTCCCTAGAAAGGCCAAAACCTAGGAAGAAACCTAGAGAGGAACCAGGCTATGTGGGGTGGCCAGTCCTCTTCTGGCTGTGCCGGGTGGAGATTATAACAGAACATGGCCAAGATGTTCAAATGTTCATAAATGACCAGCATGGTCAGAACAGTTGAAACTAGTAAGGCAGAACAGTTGAAACTGGAGCAGCAGCATGGCCAGGTGGACTGGGGACAGCAAGGAGTCCTCATGTCAGGTAGTCCTGGGGGATGGTCCAGGGGACTCAGGTCCTCCTGAGAGAGAGGTCCTCCGGGAAGAAAGAAGGAGAGAATTAGAGAACGCACACTTAGATTCACACAGGACACCGAATAGGACAGGAGAAGTACTCCAGATATAACAAACTGACCCTAGCCCCCAGACACAAACTACTGCAGCATAAATACTGGAGGCTGAGACAGGAGGGGACAGGAGACACTGAGGCCCCATCCGAGGACACCCCCGGACAGGTCCAAACAGGAAGGATATAACCCCACCCACTTTGCCAAAGCACAGCCCCCACACCACTAGAGGGATATCTTCAACCACCAACTTACCATCCTGAGACAAGGCTGAGTATAGCCCACAAATATCTCCGCCACGGCACAGCCCAAGTGGGGGGGGGGGCAACCCAGACAGGATGACCACAACAGTGAATCAACCCACTCAGGTGACGCACCCCCTGCAGGGACGGCATGAGAGAGCCCCAGTAAGCCAGTGACTCAGCCCCTGTAATAGGGTTAGAGGCAGAGAATCCCAGTGGATGAGGGGAACCGGCCAGGCAGAGACAGCAAGGGCGGTTCGTTGCTCCAGAGCCTTTCCGTAGATGGAAAAAAGCTGTCCTCGAAATGGTCTTGATATGTTCTTCAAAAGAGAGACCAGGGTCCAGAGTAACGCCGAGGTCCTTCACAGTTTTATTTGAGACGACTGTACAACCATTAAGATTAATTGTCAGATTCAACAGAAGATCTCTTTGTTTCTTGGGACCTAGAACAAGCATCTCTGTTTTGTCCGAGTTTAATAGTAGAACGTTTGCAGCCATCCACTTCCTTATGTCTGAAACACATGCTTCTAGCGAGGGCAATTTTGGGGCTTCACCATGTTTCATTGAAATGTACAGCTGTGTGTCATCCGCATAGCAGTGAAAGTTAACATTATGTTTTCGAATATACAGTTGATTTGTCAGAGGACAAACCATTCAAAGAGACAAACTGATATCTTTCCGACAGATAAGACCTAAACCAGGCCAGAACATGTCCGTGTAGACCAATTTGGGTTTCCAATCTCTCCAAAAGAATGTGGTGATCGATGGTATCAAAAGCAGCACTAAGGTCTAGGAGCTCGAGGACAGATGCAGAGCCTCGGTCCGAAGCCATTAAAATGTCATTTACCACCTTCACAAGTGCCGTCTCAGTGATATGATGGGGTCTAAAACCAGACTGAAGCATTTCGTATACATTGTTTGTCCTCGGGAAAGCAGTGAGTTGCTGCGTAACAGCCTTCTCTAAAATTTTTGAGAGGAATGGAAGATTCGATATAAGCCGATAGTTTTTTATATTTTCTGGGTCAATGTTTGGCTTTTTCAAGAGAGGCTTTATTACTGCCACTTTTAGTGAGTTTGGTACACATCCACTGGATAGAGAGCCATTTATTAGGCTACCAACATAGACAGGGCAGTGCTCCTGACTGAATCCTGGACTGTGCAGTGCTCCTGACTGGATCCTGGACCGTGCAGTGCTCCTGACTGCCTGGACTGTGCAGTGCTCCTGACTGATCCTGGATCCTGACTGACTGACTGGATCCTGGACTGTGCAGTGCTCCTGACTGGATCCTGGACGGTACAGTGCTCCTGACTGGATCCTGGACCGTGCAGTGCTCCTGACTGAATCCTGGACTGTGCAGTGCTCCTGACTGAATCCTGGACTGTGCAGTGCTCCTGACTGAATCCTGGACGGTACAGTGCTCCTGACTGAATCCTGGACTGTGCAGTGCTCCTGACTGAATCCTGGACTGTGCAGTGCTCCTGACTGAATCCTGGACTGTGCAGTGCTCCTGACTGGATCCTGGACTGTGCAGTGCTCCTGACTGGATCCTGGACTGTGCAGTGCTCCTGACTGGATCCTGGACGGTACAGTGCTCCTGACTGGATCCTGGTGCTGTCCTGGACTGTGCAGTGCCTGTGCTGCTCCTGACTGACCTGGATCAGTGCTGGATCCTGGACCGTACAGTGCTCCTGACTGGATCCTGGACCGTACAGTGCTCCTGACTGGATCCTGGACCGTACAGTGCTCCTGACTGGATCCTGGACCGTACAGTGCTCCTGACTGGATCCTGGACCGTACAGTGCTCCTGACTGGATCCTGGACCGTACAGTGCTCCTGACTTAATCCTGACTGGACTGGATCCTTGACCATGCAGCACTCCTGACTGAATCCTGGACCATGCAGTGCTCCTGACTAGATCCTGGAACATGCAGTGCTCCTGACTGGATCCTGGACCATGCAGTGCTCCTGACTGAATCCTGGAACATGCTGTACTCCTGAAGAAATTACACATTGCATTCTAATTTGATTTGACCCGTGACCTCCCTGCCTATCATAACCCACCTGCTGTAGGCTACACTGTGTAACCACATTCCAAGCTGTCACCAAGGCCTAATTAACTGAAGTACAGACATACTACAGAGTCATAGATTTACACCGTTTGGCAAACTCAGTTTGAGATTAACCCAGACTTAATGCGGATCAGTCTGAATCCTGGTCTATGTATTTGAGGGAATTCGATGAATTGACCGATCTTATTCTATGGTTCAAATTGGAATGTAATTGTAATGAAACGTTTGGTTCATTTGGAGGGTGTGGAGTTAACCTCTGTTTGAACTGTTGGAATTGCTTTTCCTGTCTGGTGAAAAACAGGTTCAGCAGGTGAATGGTTAATAAATATGCCACTCTAGCATGATAAAGGACCTGAGCTCCTTTCTCTCTCATAGTCAACACAAACGTTGAAACATGAGATAGCCGGAGTGAGAGGGTCAGGTTAACACAAAGTAGAACCCACCATTAGAGACCTGGCCTTATCCCTGGGTGCACTTAATGTCAAACCAATCACCGTGACATCACCAGCCTGTTCTGGTGAGGCGTTTCTAATAACACAGACGCACACGTCACCAGAACAGACTGATGATGTCACAGTGACTGGGTTGACATTTACATTTGAGTCATTTAGCAGTCAAGTGTCAGTGCAAGAAAGGCAAAGATGCTTGTTTTTTTGTGTTTTTTTCTTAAGGCCAGGTCACAGATTTATCTTTTCATGTAGCATGTTTTGTTATGCTCGTCGTAATGATCGGACCAAGGTGCAGCGTGGTAGGCCTAGATTTTGTCTTTATTAAAGATGAACACCTAAAAACAACAAAAAGGAAAACGAACATAACATTCGGTAGGCTACAAGAGCTGTACAAAAACAACATCCCACAAAACTAAGATGGCAAAACAGGCTGCTTAAGTATGATTCCCAATCAGAGACAACGATAGACAGCTGTCCCTGATTGAGAACCATACCCAGACAAAACATGGAAATGAAGAACATAGAGTTTCCCACCCGAGTCACACCCTGACCAACCAAACAAAGAGAATAAAAAGATCTCTACGGTCACGGCATGACATGTTTTGTGTTTTTGGTGTCCGATTTTTAAATGCTTTCTTAATTGCACTAATGGAAATGTGGATTCATATTTAGAGAATTCCGAATAATAATAGATTATGGTTTACCAGAGTTTCTCTGTCCTTTTATCCCGGATAATCATGGGAACCTATTCAATCAAATCAAATGTCCATTCTAATCCTAGACTGAGAGCTTTGTTCAAGTCGGGCTTAACTTTTTCTGTAAGCACAACCTGTAGTGCAAATCTCAATTTCAAACGCCATTGGGCTCAATATAGCCAAACACCTGCTGTTAAGTGAAACACCAGTCAGACTTGGGATACGTTCTCTGAGGTAATCTAATCTTAAAAGTCATTTTGGACACGATACAACTTAACAGGAACAACAAATACTTTCTAGAGATTAGAAGCCAAATGATGTCTTCAGTTATAAGCAATTCTCGTCTGTAGTTTTCCTCAATAAGGCAGGTTTTTTTGCAGAGAGCAGTTAAGGTTAAGAAACCCAATGGGAAGCCTGGTGCTATTTATCTATCTACCATACCACTCAGGGACTGTCAATCAGAGACTGAATGTACTTGATGTCTGAGAGAGAGAGAGAGAGAGAGAGAGAGAGAGAGAGAGAAAGAGAGGAGAGAGAGGAGAGAGAGAAGGAGAGAGAAAGAAGGAGCGAGAGAATGGGAGAGAAAATGAGAAAGAGGAGAGAGAGGAGAGAGAGAAAGAAAGAGGAGAGAGAGAAATTGAATACTCTTCACCTCCTTCTTAAAACAAATTGGAGGAGAAGGTCAAAGGGGTGGGACCTCTGGATTTTTCGTCCAATGGGTTTTGAGAAGGAGGCAAGAAGTGAGGACACGATGACTATGCAATTGAGATTCTCCCTCTGTCCTCATTACCAAGACCTGGAGTTTTTCCTGTTTCTTTGACATGGTCAGAAAAAAAAATCCTGCCCCTAGTTAAGAATCAGACCTCAGCAGTTTGAAGATTCATTGCAATAACAGCAGTTCCAAATCAGTGGTTCAACCATATTTTATTACTTCCATTTGGAAGATTGGACCTTTCCGAGGGAAATGGGCCTGGGCGATATCAGCGCTGTCATCTCAGTGATGAGCGGAAGATTCATCGTTCATGTTCTCATTGATTAGGCTGAGAAATCTAGTTCACAATATTGAGAGCCGCCAATTGTAATGCTCAAGAGGCCATACTTCCCCAATCATGGACAGGCCCACAGTACCTACCTACTGTCAGTGATGAATATGGACCTCTACCTACCTACTGTCAGTGATGAATATGGACCTCTACCTACCTACTGTCAGTGATGAATATGGACCTCTACCTACCTACTGTCAGTGATGAATATGGACCTCTACCTACCTACTGTCAGTGATGAATATGGACCTCTACCTACCTACTGTCAGTGATAAATATGTACCTCTACCTGCCTACTGTCAGTGATGAATATGTTCCACTACCTACTGTCAGTGATATGCACTCTACCTACCTACTGTCAGTGATATGTACTCTACCTACCTACTGTCAGTGATAAATATGTACCTCTACCTACCTACTGTCAGTGATATGTACTCTACCTACCTACTGTCAGTGATGAATATGGACCTCTACCTGCCTACTGTCAGTGATGAATATGTACCTCTTCCTGCCTACTGTCAGTGATGAATATGTACCTCTTCCTGCCTACTGTCAGTGATGAATATGGACTTCTACCTGCCTACTGTCAGTGATAAACATGGACCTCTACCTGCCTACTGTCAGTGATGAATATGGACCTCTACCTGCCTACTGTCAGTGATAAACATGGACCTCTACCTGCCTACTGTCAGTGATGAATATGTACCTCTTCCTGCCTACTGTCAGTGATGAATATGTACCTCTTCCTGCCTACTGTCAGTGATGAATATGGACCTCTACCTGCCTACTGTCAGTGATAAACATGGACCTCTACCTGCCTACTGTCAGTGATGAATATGGACCTCTTCCTGCCTACTGTCAGTGATGAATATGGACATCTACCTGCCTACTGTCAGTGATTAATATGTACATCTACCTACTGTCAGTGATATACACTCTACCTACCTACTGTCAGTGATATGTACTCTACCTACCTACTGTCAGTGATAAATATGTACCTCTACCTACCTACTGTCAGTGATGAATATGGACCTCTACCTGCCTACTGTCAGTGATGAATATGGACCTCTACCTACCTACTGTCAGTGATGAATATGGACCTCTACCTGCCTACTGTCAGTGATGAATATGTACCACTACCTACCTACTGTCAGCTAAAGCTAACTCTCTCTCCTCTGCTCTCATCCTTCTAGATCTATCGGCTGCCTTCGATACTGTGAACCATCAGATCCTCCTCTCCACCCTCTCCGAGTTGGGCATCTCCGGCGCGGCCCACGCTTGGATTGCGTCCTACCTGACAGGTCGCTCCTACCAGGTGGCGTGGCGAGAATCTGTCTCCTCACCACGCGCTCTCACCACTGGTGTCCCCCAGGGCTCTGTTCTTGGCCCTCTCCTATTCTCTATACACCAAGTCACTTGGCTCTGTCATAACCTCACATGGTCTCTCTTATCATTGCTATGCAGACGACACACAATTAATCTTCTCCTTTCCCCTTCTGATGACCAGGTGGCGAATCGCATCTCTGCATGTCTGGCAGACATATCAGTGTGGATGACGGATCACCACCTCAAGCTGAACCTCGGCAAGACGGAGCTGCTCTTCCTCCCGGGAAGGACTGCCCGTTCCATGATCTCGCCATCACGGTCGACAACTCCATTGTGTCCTCCTCCCAGAGCGCCAAGAACCTTGGCGTGATCCTGGACAACACCCTGTCGTTCTCAACTAACATCAAGGCGGTGGCCCGTTCCTGTAGGTTCATGCTCTACAACATCCGCAGAGTACGACCCTGCTCACACAGGAAGCGGCGCAGGTCCTAATCCAGGCACTTGTCATCTCCCGTCTGGATTACTGCAACCGCTGTTGGCTGGGCTCCCTGCCTGTGCCATTAAACCCCTTCAACTCATCCAGAACGCCGCAGCCCGTCTGGTGTTCAACCTTCCCAAGTTCTCTCACGTCACCCCGCTCCTCCGTTCTCTCCACTGGCTTCCAGTTGAAGCTGATGAAAGACCATGGTGCTTGCCTACGGAGCTGTGAGGGGAACGGCACCTCAGTACCTCCAGGCTCTGATCAGGCCCTGGGCACTGATCCACCTCTGGCCTGCTCGCCTCCCTACCACTGAGGAAGTACAGCTCCCTCTCAGCCCAGTCAAAACTGTTCGCTGCCCTGGCCCCCAATGGTGGAACAAACTCCCTCACGACGCCAGGACAGCGGAGTCAATCACCACCTTCCGGAGACACCTGAAACCCCACCTCTTTAAGGAATACCTAGGATAGGTTAATAATCCCTCTCACCCCACCCCCCTAAGTTTTAGATGCACTATTGTTAAGTGACTGTCCCACTGGATGTCATAAGGTGAATGCACCAATTTGTAAGTCGCTCTGGATAAGAGCGTCTGCTAAATGACTTAAATGTAATGTAAATGTGATACATATGTACCTCTACCTACCTACTGTCAGTGATGAATATGTACCACTACCTACTGTCAGTGATATGTACTCTACCTACCTACTGTCAGTGATATGTACTCTACCTACCTACTGTCAGTGATAAATATGTACCTCTACCTACCTACTGTCAGTGATACATATGTACCTCTACCTACCTACTGTCAGTGATATGTACTCTGCCTACCTACTGTCAGTGATGAATATGTAGCTCTACCTACTGTCAGTGATACATATGTACCTCTACCTACCTACTGTCAGTGATGAATATGGACCTCTACCTACCTACTGTCAGTGATGAATATGGACCTCTTCCTGCCTACTGTCAGTGATGAATATGGACATCTACCTGCCTACTGTCAGTGATTAATATGTACATCTACCTACTGTCAGTGATATGCACTCTACCTACCTACTGTCAGTGATATGTACTCTACCTACCTACTGTCAGTGATAAATATGTACCTCTACCTACCTACTGTCAGTGATGAATATGGACCTCTACCTGCCTACTGTCAGTGATGAATATGGACCTCTACCTACCTACTGTCAGTGATGAATATGGACCTCTACCTGCCTACTGTCAGTGATGAATATGTACCACTACCTACCTACTGTCAGTGATACATATGTACCTCTACCTACCTACTGTCAGTGATGAATATGTACCACTACCTACTGTCAGTGATATGTACTCTACCTACCTACTGTCAGTGATATGTACTCTACCTACCTACTGGCAATGATAAATATGTACCTCTACCTACCTACTGTCAGTGATACATATGTACCTCTACCTACCTACTGTCAGTGATATGTACTCTGCCTACCTACTGTCAGTGATGAATATGTAGCTCTACCTACTGTCAGTGATACATATGTACCTCTACCTACCTACTGTCAGTGATGAATATGTACCACTACCTACTGTCAGTGATATGTACTCTACCTACCTACTGGCAATGATAAATATGTACCTCTACCTACCTACTGTCAGTGATACATATGTACCTCTGCCTACCTACTGTCAGTGATGAATATGTAGCTCTACCTACTGTCAGTGATACATATGTACCTCTACCTACCTACTGTCAGTGATGAATATGGACCTCTACCTACCTACTGTCAGTGATGAATATGGACCTCTTCCTGCCTACTGTCAGTGATGAATATGGACATCTACCTGCCTACTGTCAGTGATTAATATGTACATCTACCTACTGTCAGTGATATGCACTCTACCTACCTACTGTCAGTGATATGTACTCTACCTACCTACTGTCAGTGATAAATATGTACCTCTGCCTACCTACTGTCAGTGATGAATATGTAGCTCTACCTACTGTCAGTGCTATGTACTATGCCTACCTACTGTCAGTGATAAATATGTACCTCTACCTACTGTCATTTGATAAATATGTACCTCTACCTACTGTCATTTGATAAATATGTAACTCTACCTACTGTCATTTGATAAATATGTAACTCTACCTACTGTCATTGATAAATATGTAACTCTACCTACTGTCATTGATAAATATGTAACTCTATCTACTGTCAGTGATAAATATGTACCTCTACCTACTGTCAGTGATGAATATGTACCTCTACCTGCCTACTGTCAGTGATAAATATGTACCTTTACCTGCCTACTGTCAGTGATGAATATGTACCACTACCTACTGTCAGTGATATGTACTCTACCTACCTACTGTCAGTGATATGTACTCTACCTACCTACTGGCAATGATAAATATGTACCTCTACCTACCTACTGTCAGTGATACATATGTACCTCTACCTAAGTACTGTCAGTGATATGTACTCTGCCTACCTACTGTCAGTGATGAATATGTAGCTCTACCTACTGTCAGTGCTATGTACTATGCCTACCTACTGTCAGTGATAAATATGTACCTCTACCTACTGTCATTTGATAAATATGTAACTCTACCTACTGTCATTGATAAATATGCAACTCTACCTACTGTCAGTGATAAATATGTACCTCTACCTACCTACTGTCAGTGATAAAAATGTACGTCTACCTACCTACTGTCAGTGATATGTACTCTGCCTACCTACTGTCATTGATAAATATGTATCTCCACCTACCTACTGTCAGTGATAAAAATGTACCTCTACCTATCTACTGTCAGTGATATGTACTCTGCCTACCTACTGTCATTGATAAATATGTATCTCCACCTACCTACTGTCAGTGATAAATATGTACCTCTACCTACCTACTGTCAGTGATAAAATGTACCTCTACCTATCTACTGTCAGTGATATGTACTCTGCCTACCTACTGTCATTGATAAATATGTATCTCCACCTACCTACTGTCAGTGATAAATATGTACCTCTACCTACTGCCAGTGATATGTACTCTGCCTACCTACTGTCATTGATAAATATGTATCTCCACCTACCTACTGTCAGTGATAAATATGTACCTCTACCTACCTACTGTCAGTGATAAAAATGTACCTCTACCTATCTACTGTCAGTGATATGTACTCTGCCTACCTACTGTCATTGATAAATATGTATCTCCACCTACCTACTGTCAGTGATAAATATGTACCTCTACCTACTGCCAGTGATATGTACTCTGCCTACCTACTGTCATTGATAAATATGTAACTCTACCTACTGTCAGTGATAAATATGTACCTCTACCTACCTACTGTCAGTGATATGTACTCTGCCTACCTACTGTCATTGATAAATATGTATCTCCACCTACCTACTGTCAGTGATAAAAATGTACCTCTACCTATCTACTGTCAGTGATATGTACTCTGCCTACCTACTGTCATTGATAAATATGTATCTCCACCTACCTACTGTCAGTGATAAATATGTACCTCTACCTACTGTCAGTGATATGTACTCTGCCTACCTACTGTCATTGATAAATATGTAACTCTACCTACCTACTGTCAGTGATAAAAATGTACCTCTACCTACCTACTGTCAGTGATATGTACTCTGCCTTCCTGTAACGGATGTGAAACGGCTAGCTTAGTTAGCGGTGCGAGCTAAATAGCGTTTCAATCGGTTACGTCACATGCTCTGAGACCTTGAAGTAGTAGTTCCCCTTGCTCTCCAAGGGCCACGGCTTTTGTGGAGCGATGGGTAACGATGCTTCGAGGGTGACTGTTGTCGATGTGTGCAGAGGGTCCCTGGTTAGCGCCCGGGTATGGGCGAGGGGACTGACGGAAAGTTATTCTGTTACATACCTACTGTCATTGATAAATATGTAACTCTACCTACTGTCAGTGATAAATATGTACCTCTACCGATCTACTGTCAGTGATATGTACTCTGCCTACCTACTGTCATTGATAAATATGTATCTCCACCTACCTACTGTCAGTGATAAAAATGTACCTCTACCTATCTACTGTCAGTGATATGTACTCTGCCTACCTACTGTCATTGATAAATATGTATCTCCACCTACCTACTGTCAGTGATAAAAATGTACCTCTACCTATCTACTGTCAGTGATATGTACTCTGCCTACCTACTGTCATTGATAAATATGTATCTCCACCTACCTACTGTCAGTGATAAATATGTACCTCTACCTACTGTCAGTGATATGTACTCTGCCTACCTACTGTCATTGATAAATATGTAACTCTACCTACCTACTGTCAGTGATAAAAATGTACCTCTACCTACCTACTGTCAGTGATATGTACTCTGCCTTCCTGTAACGGATGTGAAACGGCTAGCTTAGTTAGCGGTGCGAGCTAAATAGCGTTTCAATCGGTTACGTCACATGCTCTGAGACCTTGAAGTAGTAGTTCCCCTTGCTCTGCAAGGGCCACGGCTTTTGTGGAGCGATGGGTAACGATGCTTCGAGGGTGACTGTTGTCGATGTGTGCAGAGGGTCCCTGGTTCGCGCCCGGGTATGGGCGAGGGGACGGACGGAAAGTTATTCTGTTACATACCTACTGTCATTGATAAATATGTAATTCTACCTACTGTCAGTGATAAATATGTAGCTCTACCTACCTACTGTCAGTGATATGTACTCTGCCTACCTACTGTCAGTGATTAATATGTACCACTACCTACCTACTGTCAGTGATTAATATGTACCACTACCTACCTACTGTCAGTGATTAATATGGACCTCTACCTACTGTCAGTGATGAATATGGACCTCTACCTGCCTACTGTCAGTGATGAATATGGACCTCTACCTACCTACTGTCAGTGATGAATATGGACCTCTACCTGCCTACTGTCAGTGATGAATATGGACCTCTACCTGCCTACTGTCAGTGATAAATATGTAGCTCTACCTACTGTCAGTGATGAATATGGACCTCTACCTGCCTACTGTCAGTGATGAATATGTACCTCTACCTACCTACTGTCAGTGATGAATATGGAACTCTACCTACCTACTGTCAGTGATAAATATGGACCTCTACCTGCCTACTGTCAGTGATGAATATGTACCTCTACCTACCTACTGTCAGTGATGAATATGGACCTCTACCTATCTACTGTCAGTGATAAATATGGACCTCTACCTACCTACTGTCAGTGATAAATATGGACCTCTACCTACCTACTGTCAGTGATAAATATGGACCTCTACCTACCTACTGTCAGTGATAAATATGGACCTCTACCTACCTACTGTCAGTGATAAATATGGACCTCTACCTACCTACTGTCAGTGATGAATATGGACCTCTACCTGCCTACTGTCAGTGATGAATATATACCTCTACCTGCCTACTGTCAGTGATAAATATGGACCTCTACCTACCTACTGTCAGTGATGAATATGGACCTCTACCTGCCTACTGTCAGTGATGAATATGGACCTCTACCTGCCTACTGTCAGTGATAAATATGTAGCTCTACCTACTGTCAGTGATGAATATGGACCTCTACCTGCCTACTGTCAGTGATGAATATGGACCTCTACCTACCTACTGTCAGTGATGAATATGGACCTCTACCTACCTACTGTCAGTGATGAATATGGACCTCTACCTACCTACTGTCAGTGATACATATGTACCTCTACCTACCTACTGTCAGTGATATGTACTCTGCCTATCTACTGTCAGTGATGAATATGTAGCTCTACCTACTGTCAGTGATACATATGTACCTCTACCTACCTACTGTCAGTGATGAATATGTACCACTACCTACTGTCAGTGATATGTACTCTACCTACCTACTGGCAATGATAAATATGTACCTCTACCTACCTACTGTCAATGATACATATGTACCTCTACCTACCTACTGTCAGTGATATGTACTCTGCCTACCTACTGTCAGTGATAAATATGTACCTCTACCTACTGTCAGTGATATGTACTCTGCCTACCTACTGTCATTGATAAATATGTAACTCTACCTACTGTCAGTGATAAATATGTACCTCTACCTACCTACTGTCAGTGATATGTACTCTGCCTTCCTGTAACGGATGTGAAACGGCTAGCTTAGTTAGCGGTGTGAGCTAAATAGCGTTTCAATCGGTTACGTCACTTGCTCTGAGACCTTGAAGTAGTAGTTCCCCTTGCTCTGCAAGGGCCACGGCTTTGTGGAGCGATGGGTAACGATGCTTCGAGGGTGACTGTTGTCGATGTGTGGAGAGGGTCCCTGGTTCGCGCCCGGGTATGGGCGAGGGGACGGACGGAAAGTTATTCTGTTACATACCTACTGTCATTGATAAATATGTAACTCTACCTACTGTCAGTGATAAATATGTACCTCTACCTACTGTCAGTGATATGTACTCTGCCTACCTACTGTCAGTGATTAATATGTACCACTACCTACTGTCAGTGATATGTACCTCTACCTACTGTCAGTGATATGTACTACCTACCTACTGGCAATGATAAATATGTACCTCTACCTACCTACTGTCAGTGATACATATGTACCTCTACCTACCTACTGTCAGTGATATGTACTCTGTCTACCTACTGTCAGTGATGAATATGTAGCTCTACCTACTGTCAGTGCTATGTACTATGCCTACCTACTGTCAGTGATAAATATGTACCTCTACCTACTGTCATTTGATAAATATGTACCTCTACCTACTGTCATTTGATAAATATGTAACTCTACCTACTGTCATTTGATAAATATGTAACTCTACCTACTGTCATTGATAAATATGTAACTCTACCTACTGTCATTGATAAATATGTAACTCTATCTACTGTCAGTGATAAATATGTACCTCTACCTACTGTCAGTGATGAATATGTACCTCTACATGCCTACTGTCAGTGATAAATATGTACCTTTACCTGCCTACTGTCAGTGATGAATATGTACCACTACCTACTGTCAGTGATATGTACTCTACCTACCTACTGGCAATGATAAATATGTACCTCTACCTACCTACTGTCAGTGATACATATGTACCTCTACCTAAGTACTGTCAGTGATATGTACTCTGCCTACCTACTGTCAGTGATGAATATGTAGCTCTACCTACTGTCAGTGCTATGTACTATGCCTACCTACTGTCAGTGATAAATATGTACCTCTACCTACTGTCATTTGATAAATATGTAACTCTACCTACTGTCATTGATAAATATGTAACTCTACCTACTGTCAGTGATAAATATGTACCTCTACCTACCTACTGTCAGTGATAAAAATGTACATCTACCTACCTACTGTCAGTGATATGTACTCTGCCTACCTACTGTCATTGATAAATATGTATCTCCACCTACCTACTGTCAGTGATAAAAATGTACCTCTACCTATCTACTGTCAGTGATATGTACTCTGCCTACCTACTGTCATTGATAAATATGTATCTCCACCTACCTACTGTCAGTGATAAATATGTACCTCTACCTACCTACTGTCAGTGATAAAAATGTACCTCTACCTATCTACTGTCAGTGATATGTACTCTGCCTACCTACTGTCATTGATAAATATGTATCTCCACCTACCTACTGTCAGTGATAAATATGTACCTCTACCTACTGCCAGTGATATGTACTCTGCCTACCTACTGTCATTGATAAATATGTAACTCTACCTACTGTCAGTGATAAATATGTACCTCTACCTACCTAGTGTCAGTGATATGTACTCTGCCTACCTACTGTCATTGATAAATATGTATCTCCACCTACCTACTGTCAGTGATGAATATGGACCTCTACCTGCCTACTGTCAGTGATGAATATGGACCTCTACCTACCTACTGTCAGTGATGAATATGGACCTCTACCTGCCTACTGTCAGTGATGAATATGGACCTCTACCTGCCTACTGTCAGTGATAAATATGTAGCTCTACCTACTGTCAGTGATGAATATGGACCTCTACCTGCCTACTGTCAGTGATGAATATGTACCTCTACCTACCTACTGTCAGTGATGAATATGTACCTCTACCTACCTACTGTCAGTGATGAATATGGACCTCTACCTACCTACTGTCAGTGATTAATATGGACCTCTACCTACCTACTGTCAGTGATGAATATGGACCTCTACCTGCCTACTGTCAGTGATGAATATGGACCTCTACCTACCTACTGTCAGTGATGAATATGGACCTCTACCTGCCTACTGTCAGTGATGAATATGGACCTCTACCTGCCTACTGTCAGTGATAAATATGTAGCTCTACCTACTGTCAGTGATGAATATGGACCTCTACCTACCTACTGTCAGTGATGAATATGTACCTCTACCTACCTACTGTCAGTGATGAATATGGACCTCTACCTACCTACTGTCAGTGATGAATATATACCTCTAACTACCTACTGTCAGTGATAAATATGGACCTCTACCTGCCTACTGTCAGTGATGAATATGGACCTCTACCTGCCTACTGTCAGTGATGAATATGGACCTCTACCTGCCTACAGTCAGTGATAAATATGTAGCTCTACCTACTGTCAGTGATGAATATGGACCTCTACCTGCCTACTGTCAGTGATGAATATGTACCTCTACCTACCTACTGTCAGTGATGAATATGGACCTCTACCTACCTACTGTCAGTGATGAATATATACCTCTAACTACCTACTGTCAGTGATAAATATGGACCTCTACCTGCCTACTGTCAGTGATGAATATGTACCTCTACCTACCTACTGTCAGTGATGAATATGGACCTCTACCTACCTACTGTCAGTGATAAATATGGACCTCTACCTACCTACTGTCAGTGATAAATATGGACCTCTACCTACCTACTGTCAGTGATAAATATGGACCTCTACCTACCTACTGTCAGTGATAAATATGGACCTCTACCTACCTACTGTCAGTGATAAATATGGACCTCTACCTACCTACTGTCAGTGATGAATATGGACCTCTACCTGCCTACTGTCAGTGATGAATATATACCTCTACCTGCCTACTGTCAGTGATAAATATGGACCTCTACCTACCTACTGTCAGTGATGAATATGGACCTCTACCTGCCTACTGTCAGTGATGAATATGGACCTCTACCTGCCTACTGTCAGTGATAAATATGTAGCTCTACCTACTGTCAGTGATGAATATGGACCTCTACCTGCCTACTGTCAGTGATGAATATGGACCTCTACCTACCTACTGTCAGTGATGAATATGGACTCTACCTACCTACTGTCAGTGATGAATATGGACCTCTACCTACCTACTGTCAGTGATGAATATGGACCTCTACCTGCCTACTGTCAGTGATAAATATGTAGCTCTACCTACTGTCAGTGATGAATATGGACCTCTACCTGCCTACTGTCAGTGATGAATATGGACCTCTACCTACCTACTGTCAGTGAGGAATATGGACCTCTACCTACCTACTGTCAGTGATAAATATGGACCTCTACCTGCCTACTGTCAGTGATGAATATGTACCTCTACCTACCTACTGTCAGTGATGAATATGGACCTCTACCTACCTACTGTCAGTGATGAATATGGACCTCTACCTACCTACTGTCAGTGATAAATATGGACCTCTACCTACCTACTGTCAGTGATAAATATGGACCTCTACCTACCTACTGTCAGTGATAAATATGGACCTCTACCTACTGTCAGTGATGAATATGGACCTCTACCTGCCTACTGTCAGTGATGAATATATACCTCTACCTGCCTACTGTCAGTGATAAATATGGACCTCTACCTACCTACTGTCAGTGATGAATATGGACCTCTACCTGCCTACTGTCAGTGATGAATATGGACCTCTACCTGCCTACTGTCAGTGATAAATATGTAGCTCTACCTACTGTCAGTGATGAATATGGACCTCTACCTGCCTACTGTCAGTGATGAATATGGACCTCTACCTACCTACTGTCAGTGATGAATATGGACCTCTACCTACCTACTGTCAGTGATGAATATGGACCTCTACCTACCTACTGTCAGTGATAAATATGTACCTCTACCTACCTACTGTCAGTGATATGTACTCTACCTACCTACTGTCAGTGATAAATATGTACCTCTACCTACCTACTGTCAGTGATGAATATGTACCTCTACCTACCTACTGTCAGTGATGAATATGTACCACTACCTACTGTCAGTGATATGTACTCTACCTACCTACTGTCAGTGATATGTACTCTACCTACCTCTGGCAATGATAAATATGTACCTCTACCTACCTACTGTCAGTGATAAATATGTACCTCTACCTACCTACTGTCAGTGATATGTACTCTGCCTACCTACTGTCAGTGATAAATATGTACCTCTACCTACTGTCAGTGATATGTACTCTGCCTACCTACTGTCATTGATAAATATGTAACTCTACCTACTGTCAGTGATAAATATGTACCTCTACCTACCTACTGTCAGTGATATGTACTCTGCCTTCCTGTAACGGATGTGAAACGGCTAGCTTAGTTAGCGGTGTGAGCTAAATAGCGTTTCAATCGGTTACGTCACTTGCTCTGAGACCTTGAAGTAGTAGTTCCCCTTGCTCTGCAAGGGCCACGGCTTTTGTGGAGCGATGGGTAACGATGCTTCGAGGGTGACTGTTGTCGATGTGTGGAGAGGGTCCCTGGTTCGCGCCCGGGTATGGGCGAGGGGACGGACGGAAAGTTATTCTGTTACATACCTACTGTCATTGATAAATATGTAACTCTACCTACTGTCAGTGATAAATATGTACCTCTACCTACCTACTGTCAGTGATATGTACTCTGCCTACCTACTGTCAGTGATTAATATGTACCACTACCTACTGTCAGTGATATGTACTCTACCTACCTACTGTCAGTGATATGTACTCTACCTACCTACTGGCAATGATAAATATGTACCTCTACCTACCTACTGTCAGTGATACATATGTACCTCTACCTACCTACTGTCAGTGATATGTACTCTGCCTACCTACTGTCAGTGATGAATATGTAGCTCTACCTACTGTCAGTGCTATGTACTATGCCTACCTACTGTCAGTGATAAATATGTACCTCTACCTACTGTCATTTGATAAATATGTACCTCTACCTACTGTCATTTGATAAATATGTAACTCTACCTACTGTCATTTGATAAATATGTAACTCTACCTACTGTCATTGATAAATATGTAACTCTACCTACTGTCATTGATAAATATATAACTCTATCTACTGTCAGTGATAAATATGTACCTCTACCTACTGTCAGTGATGAATATGTACCTCTACCTGCCTACTGAGAGTGATAAATATGTACCTTTACCTGCCTACTGTCAGTGATGAATATGTACCACTACCTACTGTCAGTGATATGTACTCTACCTACCTACTGTCAATGATATGTACTCTACCTACCTACTGGCAATGATAAATATGTACCTCTACCTACCTACTGTCAGTGATACATATGTACCTCTACCTAAGTACTGTCAGTGATATGTACTCTGCCTACCTACTGTCAGTGATGAATATGTAGCTCTACCTACTGTCAGTGCTATGTACTATGCCTACCTACTGTCAGTGATAAATATGTACCTCTACCTACTGTCATTTGATAAATATGTAACTCTACCTACTGTCATTGATAAATATGTAACTCTACCTACTGTCAGTGATAAATATGTACCTCTACCTACCTACTGTCAGTGATAAAAATGTACGTCTACCTACCTACTGTCAGTGATATGTACTCTGCCTACCTACTGTCATTGATAAATATGTATCTCCACCTACCTACTGTCAGTGATAAAAATGTACCTCTACCTATCTACTGTCAGTGATATGTACTCTGCCTACCTACTGTCATTGATAAATATGTATCTCCACCTACCTACTGTCAGTGATAAATATGTACCTCTACCTACCTACTGTCAGTGATAAAAATGTACCTCTACCTATCTACTGTCAGTGATATGTACTCTGCCTACCTACTGTCATTGATAAATATGTATCTCCACCTACCTACTGTCAGTGATAAATATGTACCTCTACCTACTGCCAGTGATATGTACTCTGCCTACCTACTGTCATTGATAAATATGTAACTCTACCTACTGTCAGTGATAAATATGTACCTCTACCTACCTACTGTCAGTGATATGTACTCTGCCTACCTACTGTCATTGATAAATATGTATCTCCACCTACCTACTGTCAGTGATAAAAATGTACCTCTACCTATCTACTGTCAGTGATATGTACTCTGCCTACCTACTGTCATTGATAAATATGTATCTCCACCTACCTACTGTCAGTGATAAATATGTACCTCTACCTACTGTCAGTGATATGTACTCTGCCTACCTACTGTCATTGATAAATATGTAACTCTACCTACCTACTGTCAGTGATAAAAATGTACCTCTACCTACCTACTGTCAGTGATATGTACTCTGCCTTCCTGTAACGGATGTGAAACGGCTAGCTTAGTTAGCGGTGCGAGCTAAATAGCGTTTCAATCGGTTACGTCACATGCTCTGAGACCTTGAAGTAGTAGTTCCCCTTGCTCTGCAAGGGCCACGGCTTTTGTGGAGCGATGGGTAACGATGCTTCGAGGGTGACTGTTGTCGATGTGTGCAGAGGGTCCCTGGTTCGCGCCCGGGTATGGGCGAGGGACGGACGGAAAGTTATTCTGTTACATACCTACTGTCATTGATAAATATGTAATTCTACCTACTGTCAGTGATAAATATGTAGCTCTACCTACCTACTGTCAGTGATATGTACTCTGCCTACCTACTGTCAGTGATTAATATGTACCACTACCTACCTACTGTCAGTGATTAATATGTACCACTACCTACCTACTGTCAGTGATTAATATGGACCTCTACCTACCTACTGTCAGTGATGAATATGGACCTCTACCTGCCTACTGTCAGTGATGAATATGGACCTCTACCTACCTACTGTCAGTGATGAATATGGACCTCTACCTGCCTACTGTCAGTGATGAATATGGACCTCTACCTGCCTACTGTCAGTGATAAATATGTAGCTCTACCTACTGTCAGTGATGAATATGGACCTCTACCTGCCTACTGTCAGTGATGAATATGTACCTCTACCTACCTACTGTCAGTGATGAATATGGACCTCTACCTACCTACTGTCAGTGATGAATATATACCTCTACCTACCTACTGTCAGTGATAAATATGGACCTCTACCTGCCTACTGTCAGTGATGAATATGTACCTCTACCTACCTACTGTCAGTGATGAATATGGACCTCTACCTACCTACTGTCAGTGATAAATATGGACCTCTACCTGCCTACTGTCAGTGATGAATATGGACCTCTACCTGCCTACTGTCAGTGATAAATATGTAGCTCTACCTACTGTCAGTGATGAATATGGACCTCTACCTGCCTACTGTCAGTGATGAATATGGACCTCTACCTACCTACTGTCAGTGATGAATATGGACCTCTACCTACCTACTGTCAGTGATGAATATGGACCTCTACCTACCTACTGTCAGTGATGAATATGGACCTCTACCTGCCTACTGTCAGTGATAAATATGTAGCTCTACCTACTGTCAGTGATGAATATGGACCTCTACCTGCCTACTGTCAGTGATGAATATGGACCTCTACCTACCTACTGTCAGTGAGGAATATGGAACTCTACCTACCTACTGTCAGTGATAAATATGGACCTCTACCTACCTACTGTCAGTGATGAATATATACCTCTAACTACCTACTGTCAGTGATAAATATGGACCTCTACCTGCCTACTGTCAGTGATGAATATATACCTCTAACTACCTACTGTCAGTGATAAATATGGACCTCTACCTGCCTACTGTCAGTGATGAATATGGACCTCTACCTGCCTACTGTCAGTGATGAATATGGACCTCTACCTGCCTACAGTCAGTGATAAATATGTAGCTCTACCTACTGTCAGTGATGAATATGGACCTCTACCTGCCTACTGTCAGTGATGAATATGTACCTCTACCTACCTACTGTCAGTGATGAATATGGACCTCTACCTACCTACTGTCAGTGATGAATATATACCTCTAACTACCTACTGTCAGTGATAAATATGGACCTCTACCTGCCTACTGTCAGTGATGAATATGTACCTCTACCTACCTACTGTCAGTGATGAATATGGACCTCTACCTACCTACTGTCAGTGATAAATATGGACCTCTACCTACCTACTGTCAGTGATAAATATGGACCTCTACCTACCTACTGTCAGTGATAAATATGGACCTCTACCTACCTACTGTCAGTGATAAATATGGACCTCTACCTACCTACTGTCAGTGATAAATATGGACCTCTACCTACCTACTGTCAGTGATGAATATGGACCTCTACCTGCCTACTGTCAGTGATGAATATATACCTCTACCTGCCTACTGTCAGTGATAAATATGGACCTCTACCTACCTACTGTCAGTGATGAATATGGACCTCTACCTGCCTACTGTCAGTGATGAATATGGACCTCTACCTGCCTACTGTCAGTGATAAATATGTAGCTCTACCTACTGTCAGTGATGAATATGGACCTCTACCTGCCTACTGTCAGTGATGAATATGGACCTCTACCTACCTACTGTCAGTGATGAATATGGACCTCTACCTACCTACTGTCAGTGATGAATATGGACCTCTACCTACCTACTGTCAGTGATGAATATGGACCTCTACCTGCCTACTGTCAGTGATAAATATGTAGCTCTACCTACTGTCAGTGATGAATATGGACCTCTACCTGCCTACTGTCAGTGATGAATATGGACCTCTACCTACCTACTGTCAGTGAGGAATATGGACCTCTACCTACCTACTGTCAGTGATAAATATGGACCTCTACCTGCCTACTGTCAGTGATGAATATGTACCTCTACCTACCTACTGTCAGTGATGAATATGGACCTCTACCTACCTACTGTCAGTGATGAATATGGACCTCTACCTACCTACTGTCAGTGATAAATATGGACCTCTACCTACCTACTGTCAGTGATAAATATGGACCTCTACCTACCTACTGTCAGTGATAAATATGGACCTCTACCTACTGTCAGTGATGAATATGGACCTCTACCTGCCTACTGTCAGTGATGAATATATACCTCTACCTGCCTACTGTCAGTGATAAATATGGACCTCTACCTACCTACTGTCAGTGATGAATATGGACCTCTACCTGCCTACTGTCAGTGATGAATATGGACCTCTACCTGCCTACTGTCAGTGATAAATATGTAGCTCTACCTACTGTCAGTGATGAATATGGACCTCTACCTGCCTACTGTCAGTGATGAATATGGACCTCTACCTACCTACTGTCAGTGATGAATATGGACCTCTACCTACCTACTGTCAGTGATGAATATGGACCTCTACCTACCTACTGTCAGTGATACATATGTACCTCTACCTACCTACTGTCAGTGATATGTACTCTGCCTACCTACTGTCAGTGATGAATATGTAGCTCTACCTACTGTCAGTGATACATATGTACCTCTACCTACCTACTGTCAGTGATGAATATGTACCACTACCTACTGTCAGTGATATGTACTCTACCTACCTACTGTCAGTGATATGTACTCTACCTACCTACTGGCAATGATAAATATGTACCTCTACCTACCTACTGTCAGTGATACATATGTACCTCTACCTACCTACTGTCAGTGATATGTACTCTGCCTACCTACTGTCAGTGATAAATATGTACCTCTACCTACTGTCAGTGATATGTACTCTGCCTACCTACTGTCATTGATAAATATGTAACTCTACCTACTGTCAGTGATAAATATGTACCTCTACCTACCTACTGTCAGTGATATGTACTCTGCCTTCCTGTAACGGATGTGAAACGGCTAGCTTAGTTAGCGGTGTGAGCTAAATAGCGTTTCAATCGGTTACGTCACTTGCTCTGAGACCTTGAAGTAGTAGTTCCCCTTGCTCTGCAAGGGCCACGGCTTTTGTGGAGCGATGGGTAACGATGCTTCGAGGGTGACTGTTGTCGATGTGTGGAGAGGGTCCCTGGTTCGCGCCCGGGTATGGGCGAGGGGACGGACGGAAAGTTATTCTGTTACATACCTACTGTCATTGATAAATATGTAACTCTACCTACTGTCAGTGATAAATATGTACCTCTACCTACCTACTGTCAGTGATATGTACTCTGCCTACCTACTGTCAGTGATTAATATGTACCACTACCTACTGTCAGTGATATGTACTCTACCTACCTCCTGTCAGTGATATGTACTCTACCTACCTACTGGCAATGATAAATATGTACCTCTACCTACCTACTGTCAGTGATACATATGTACCTCTACCTACCTACTGTCAGTGATATGTACTCTGCCTACCTACTGTCAGTGATGAATATGTAGCTCTACCTACTGTCAGTGCTATGTACTATGCCTACCTACTGTCAGTGATAAATATGTACCTCTACCTACTGTCATTTGATAAATATGTACCTCTACCTACTGTCATTTGATAAATATGTAACTCTACCTACTGTCATTTGATAAATATGTAACTCTACCTACTGTCATTGATAAATATGTAACTCTACCTACTGTCATTGATAAATATATAACTCTATCTACTGTCAGTGATAAATATGTACCTCTACCTACTGTCAGTGATGAATATGTACCTCTACCTGCCTACTGAGAGTGATAAATATGTACCTTTACCTGCCTACTGTCAGTGATGAATATGTACCACTACCTACTGTCAGTGATATGTACTCTACCTACCTACTGTCAATGATATGTACTCTACCTACCTACTGGCAATGATAAATATGTACCTCTACCTACCTACTGTCAGTGATACATATGTACCTCTACCTAAGTACTGTCAGTGATATGTACTCTGCCTACCTACTGTCAGTGATGAATATGTAGCTCTACCTACTGTCAGTGCTATGTACTATGCCTACCTACTGTCAGTGATAAATATGTACCTCTACCTACTGTCATTTGATAAATATGTAACTCTACCTACTGTCATTGATAAATATGTAACTCTACCTACTGTCAGTGATAAATATGTACCTCTACCTACCTACTGTCAGTGATAAAAATGTACGTCTACCTACCTACTGTCAGTGATATGTACTCTGCCTACCTACTGTCATTGATAAATATGTATCTCCACCTACCTACTGTCAGTGATAAAAATGTACCTCTACCTATCTACTGTCAGTGATATGTACTCTGCCTACCTACTGTCATTGATAAATATGTATCTCCACCTACCTACTGTCAGTGATAAATATGTACCTCTACCTACCTACTGTCAGTGATAAAAATGTACCTCTACCTATCTACTGTCAGTGATATGTACTCTGCCTACCTACTGTCATTGATAAATATGTATCTCCACCTACCTACTGTCAGTGATAAATATGTACCTCTACCTACTGCCAGTGATATGTACTCTGCCTACCTACTGTCATTGATAAATATGTAACTCTACCTACTGTCAGTGATAAATATGTACCACTACCTACCTACTGTCAGTGATATGTACTCTGCCTACCTACTGTCATTGATAAATATGTATCTCCACCTACCTACTGTCAGTGATAAAAATGTACCTCTACCTATCTACTGTCAGTGATATGTACTCTGCCTACCTACTGTCATTGATAAATATGTATCTCCACCTACCTACTGTCAGTGATAAATATGTACCTCTACCTACTGTCAGTGATATGTACTCTGCCTACCTACTGTCATTGATAAATATGTAACTCTACCTACCTACTGTCAGTGATAAAAATGTACCTCTACCTACCTACTGTCAGTGATATGTACTCTGCCTTCCTGTAACGGATGTGAAACGGCTAGCTTAGTTAGCGGTGCGAGCTAAATAGCGTTTCAATCGGTTACGTCACATGCTCTGAGACCTTGAAGTAGTAGTTCCCCTTGCTCTGCAAGGGCCACGGCTTTTGTGGAGCGATGGGTAACGATGCTTCGAGGGTGACTGTTGTCGATGTGTGCAGAGGGTCCCTGGTTCGCGCCCGGGTATGGGCGAGGGGACGGACGGAAAGTTATTCTGTTACATACCTACTGTCATTGATAAATATGTAATTCTACCTACTGTCAGTGATAAATATGTAGCTCTACCTACCTACTGTCAGTGATATGTACTCTGCCTACCTACTGTCAGTGATTAATATGTACCACTACCTACCTACTGTCAGTGATTAATATGTACCACTACCTACCTACTGTCAGTGATTAATATGGACCTCTACCTACCTACTGTCAGTGATGAATATGGACCTCTACCTGCCTACTGTCAGTGATGAATATGGACCTCTACCTACCTACTGTCAGTGATGAATATGGACCTCTACCTGCCTACTGTCAGTGATGAATATGGACCTCTACCTGCCTACTGTCAGTGATAAATATGTAGCTCTACCTACTGTCAGTGATGAATATGGACCTCTACCTGCCTACTGTCAGTGATGAATATGTACCTCTACCTACCTACTGTCAGTGATGAATATGGACCTCTACCTACCTACTGTCAGTGATGAATATATACCTCTACCTACCTACTGTCAGTGATAAATATGGACCTCTACCTGCCTACTGTCAGTGATGAATATGTACCTCTACCTACCTACTGTCAGTGATGAATATGGACCTCTACCTACCTACTGTCAGTGATAAATATGGACCTCTACCTGCCTACTGTCAGTGATGAATATGGACCTCTACCTGCCTACTGTCAGTGATAAATATGTACCTCTACCTACCTACTGTCAGTGATGAATATGGACCTCTACCTACCTACTGTCAGTGATGAATATGGACCTCTACCTACCTACTGTCAGTGATGAATATGGACCTCTACCTACCTACTGTCAGTGATGAATATGGACCTCTACCTACCTACTGTCAGTGATGAATATGGACCTCTACCTACCTACTGTCAGTGATGAATATGTACCACTACCTACTGTCAGTGATATGCACTCTACCTGCCTACTGTCAGTGATGAATATGGACCTCTACCTACCTACTGTCAGTGATGAATATGGACCTCTACCTACCTACTGTCAGTGATAAATATGGACCTCTACCTGCCTACTGTCAGTGATGAATATGTACCTCTACCTACCTACTGTCAGTGATGAATATGGACCTCTACCTACCTACTGTCAGTGATGAATATGGACCTCTACCTACCTACTGTCAGTGATGAATATGGACCTCTACCTACCTACTGTCAGTGATAAATATGGACCTCTACCTACCTACTGTCAGTGATGAACATGGACCTCTACCTACCTACTGTCAGTGATAATATGGACCTCTACCTACCTACTGTCAGTGATAAATATGGACCTCTACCTACCTACTGTCAGTGATGAATATGGACCTCTACCTACCTACTGTCAGTGATGAATATGGACCTCTACCTACCTACTGTCAGTGATGAATATGTACCTCTACCTACCTACTGTCAGTGATGAATATGGACCTCTACCTACCTACTGTCAGTGATGAATATGGACCTCTACCTGCCTACTGTCAGTGATGAATATGGACCTCTACCTACCTACTGTCAGTGATGAATATGGACCTCTACCTACCTACTGTCAGTGATGAATATGGACCTCTACCTGCCTACTGTCAGTGATGAATATGGACCTCTACCTACCTACTGTCAGTGATGAATATGGACCTCTACCTGCCTACTGTCAGTGATGAATATGGACCTCTACCTACCTACTGTCAGTG
This sequence comes from Oncorhynchus gorbuscha, assembly GCF_021184085.1. Lineage (NCBI taxonomy): Eukaryota > Metazoa > Chordata > Actinopteri > Salmoniformes > Salmonidae > Oncorhynchus > Oncorhynchus gorbuscha. The sequence continues at coordinate 94,872,332 of NC_060178.1, forward strand.
ATGAATATGGACCTCTACCTGCCTACTGTCAGTGATGAATATGGACCTCTACCTACCTACTGTCAGTGATGAATATGGACCTCTACCTACCTACTGTCAGTGATGAATATGGACCTCTACCTACCTACTGTCAGTGATGAATATGTACCTCTACCTACCTACTGTCAGTGATGAATATGTACCTCTACCTACCTACTATCAGTGATGAATATGGACCTCTACCTACCTACTGTCAGTGATGAATATGTACCTCTACCTACCTACTGTCAGTGATAAATATGTACCTCTACCTACCTACTGTCAGTGATGAATATGTACCTCTACCTACCTACTGTCAGTGATGAATATGTACCTCTACCTACCTACTGTCAGTGATGAATATGTACCTCTACCTACCTACTGTCAGTGATGAATATGTACCTCTACCTACCTACTGTCAGTGATGAATATGGACCTCTACCTACCTACTGTCAGTGATGAATATGTACCTCTACCTACCTACTGTCAGTGATAAATATGTACCTCTACCTACCTACTGTCAGTGATAAATATGTACCTCTACCTACCTACTGTCAGTGATAAATATGTAGCTCTACCTACTGTCAGTGATGAATATGGACCTCTACCTGCCTACTGTCAGTGATGAATATGGACCTCTACCTACCTACTGTCAGTGATGAATATGGACCTCTACCTACCTACTGTCAGTGATGAATATGGACCTCTACCTGCCTACTGTCAGTGATGAATATATACCTCTACCTACCTACTGTCAGTGATGAATATGGACCTCTACCTACCTACTGTCAGTGATGAATATGGACCTCTACCTACCTACTATCAGTGATGAATATGGACCTCTACCTGCCTACTGTCAGTGATGAATATGGACCTCTACCTACCTACTGTCAGTGATGAATATGGACCTCTACCTGCCTACTGTCAGTGATGAATATGTACCTCTACCTACCTACTGTCAGTGATAAATATGTAGCTCTACCTACTGTCAGTGATGAATATGGACCTCTACCTGCCTACTGTCAGTGATGAATATGTACCTCTACCTACCTACTGTCAGTGATAAATATGGACCTCTACCTACCTACTGTCAGTGATAAACATGGACCTCTACCTACCTACTGTCAGTGATAAATATGGACCTCTACCTACCTACTGTCAGTGATAAATATGGACCTCTACCTACCTACTGTCAGTGATGAATATGGACCTCTACCTACCTACTGTCAGTGATGAATATGGACCTCTACCTACCTACTGTCAGTGATGAATATGGACCTCTACCTACCTACTGTCAGTGATGAATATGGACCTCTACCTACCTACTGTCAGTGATGAATATGGACCTCTACCTGCCTACTGTCGGTGATGAATATGGACCTCTACCTACCTACTGTCAGTGATGAATATGGACCTCTACCTGCCTACTGTCAGTGATGAATATGGACCTCTACCTACTACTGTCAGTGATGAATATGGACCTCTACCTGCCTACTGTCAGTGATGAATATGGACCTCTACCTACCTACTGTCAGTGATGAATATGGACCTCTACCTGCCTACTGTCAGTGATGAATATGGACCTCTACCTACTTACTGTCAGTGATGAATATGGACCTCTACCTGCCTACTGTCAGTGATGAATATGGACCTCTACCTACCTACTGTCAGTGATGAATATGGACCTCTACCTACCTACTGTCAGTGATGAATATGTACCTCTACCTACCTACTGTCAGTGATAAATATGTACCTCTACCTACCTACTGTCAGTGATGAATATGTACCTCTACCTACCTACTGTCAGTGATGAATATGTACCTCTACCTACCTATTGTCAGTGATGAATATGTACCTCTACCTACCTACTGTCAGTGATGAATATGTACCTCTACCTACCTACTGTCAGTGATGAATATGGACCTCTACCTACCTACTGTCAGTGATGAATATGGACCTCTACCTACCTACTGTCAGTGATAAATATGTACCTCTACCTACCTACTGTCAGTGATAAATATGTACCTCTACCTACCTACTGTCAGTGATAAATATGTACCTCTACCTACCTACTGTCAGTGATAAATATGTACCTCTACCTACCTACTGTCAGTGATAAATATGTACCTCTACCTACCTACTGTCAGGGGACAAATATGTACGTCTACCTACCTACTGTCAGGGGACAAATATGTACCTCTACCTACCTACTGTCAGTGATAAATATGTACCTCTACCTACCTACTGTCAGTGATGAATATGTACCTCTATCTACCTACTGTCAGTGATGAATATGTACCTCTACCTACCTACTGTCAGTGATGAATATATACCTCTACCTACCTACTGTCAGTGATGAATATGTACCTCTACCTACCTACTGTCAGTGATAAATATGTACCTCTACCTACCTACTGTCAGTGATAAATATGTACCTCTACCTACCTACTGCCAGTGATGAATATGTACCTCTACCTACCTACTGTCAGTGATGAATATGTACCTCTACCTACCTACTGTCAGTGATGAATATGTACCTCTACCTACCTACTGTCAGTGATGAATATGTACCTCTACCTACCTACTGTCAGTGATGAATATGTACCTCTACCTACCTACTGTCAGTGATGAATATGTACCTCTACCTACCTACTGTCAGTGATGAATATGGACCTCTACCTACCTACTGTCAGTGATGAATATGTACCTCTACCTACCTACTGTCAGTGATAAATATGTACCTCTACCTACCTACTGTCAGTGATAAATATGTACCTCTACCTACCTACTGTCAGTGATAAATATGTACCTCTACCTACCTACTGTCAGTGATAAATATGTACCTCTACCTACCTACTGTCAGGGGACAAATATGTACCTCTACCTACCTACTGTCAGGGGACAAATATGTACCTCTAGACAGAAACGGAGATAACCCGGTGGCAGGAGGAATTGATGAGGTCGTGACCAGGGGAGCTGTTCTGCCCTAAGTACTGTCAGTGATAAATATGTACCTCTACCTACATACTGTCAGTGATAAATATGTACCTCTACCTGCCTACTGTCAGTGATAAATATGTACCTCTACCTACCTACTGTCAGGGGACAAATATGTACCTCTACCTACCTACTGTCAGTGATAAATATGTACCTCTACCTACATACTGTCAGTGATAAATATGTACCTCTACCTACATACTGTCAGTGATAAATATGTACCTCTACCTAAGTACTGTCAGTGATAAACATTGTCATGACGTCCCCTTTTTGGTGAGGATCATAGGCCCCCCTCTCTCTCTCCCACATCAGGTTTATGACGGTCGTAAATACCGAAACTCCTTTCCCCACTCAGCCAAAATGAAAGACGATAATCCCTTTGTTACCACAGAGAAAGACTTTGCAATACAGTAACCTCAAAAGGTTGAATAATGTAACAATATTTCTGTATTCTAATCAGTTGAAATTGGCCGTGGATACATAAAGAACAATCATGTCAAATTCCTTACTTATTTATAATGTAACTACCACAGCAGAACAACATAACTGTATCTCTGAATGTGGATATTTCCCAGTTACCAGACATCTAAATGTTGTGGAACGTATATGATTAAATATCAAATCAAATCAAATTGATTTATATAGCCCTTCGTACATCAGCTGATATCTCAAAGTGCTGTACAGAAACCCAGCCTAAAACCCCAAACAGCAAGAAATGCAGGTGTAGAAGCACGGTGGCTAGGAAAAACTCCCTAGAAAGGCCAAAACCTAGGAAGAAACCTAGAGAGGAACCAGGCTATGTGGGGTGGCCAGTCCTCTTCTGGCTGTGCCGGGTGAAGATTATAACCGAACATGGCCAAGATGTTCAAATGTTCATAAATGACCAGCATGGTCGAATAATAATAATGCAGAACAGTTGAAACTGGAGCAGCAGCACGGTCAGGTGGACTGGGGGCAGCAAGGAGTCATCATGTCAAGTAGTCCTGGGGCATGGTCCTAGGGCTCAGGTCCTCCGAGAGAGAGAAAGAAAGAGAGGAGGAGAGAATTAGAGAACAAACACTTAGATTCACACAGGACACCGAATAGGACAGGAGAAGTACTCCAGATATAACAAACTGACCCTAGCCCCCCGACACATAAACTACTGCAGCATAAATACTGGAGGTTGAGACAGGAGGGGTCAGGAGACACTGTGGCCCCATCCGAGGACACCTCCGGACAGGGCCAAACAGGAAGGATATAACCCCACCCACTTTGCCACAGCACAGCCCCCACACCACTAGAAGGATATCTTCAACCATCAACTTAGCATCCTGAGACAAGGCTGAGTATAGCCCACAAAGATCTCCGCCATGGCACAACCTAAGGGGGGGCGCCAACCCAGACAGGATGACCACATCAGTGAATCAACCCACTCAGGTGACGCACCATTTCCAGGGACGGCATGAGAGAGCCCCAGTAAGCCAGTGACTCAGCCCCTGTAATAGGGTTAGAGGCAGAGAATCCCAGTGGAAAGAGGGGAACCGGCCAGGCATAGACAGCAAGGGCGGTTCGTTGCTCCAGAGCCTTTCCGTTCATCTTCCCACTCCTGGGCCAGACTACACTCAATCATATGACCCACTGAAGAGATGAGTCTTCAGTAAAGACTTAAAGGTTGAGACCGAGTTTGCGTCTCTGACATGGGTAGGCAGACCGTTCCATAAAAATGGAGCTCTATAGGAGAAAGCCCTGCCTCCAGCTGTTTGCTTAGAAATTCTAGGGACAATTAGGAGGCCTGAAGCTTGTGACCGTCATCTCCTCTTTAAAGTTCGTGTAGGTATGTACGGCAGGACCAAATCAGAGAGATAGGTAGACGAGCAAGCCCATGTAATGCTTTGTAGGTTAGCAGTAAAACCTTGAAATCAGCCCTTGCTTTGACAGGAAGCCAGTGTAGAGAGGCTAGCACTGGAGTAATATGATCAAATTGTTTTGTTCTAGTCAGGATTCTAGCAGCCGTATTTAGCAGATATGTGTTGGGTTGGAGAGAGAACTCACTGCGTGAGAAAGGGAGCGGCACTCAGTGGGCTGCCCGGAGTAGCAAGGTGGGTTATTAACAGGTTCTAACTGAAGTTTATTTAGTGCTTTATTGCAGAGCATTGCAGTAGTCTAACCTAGAAGTGACAAAAGCATGGATTAATTTTTCTGCATCATTTTTGGACAGAAGGTTTCTGATTTTTGCAATGTTACGTAGATGGAAAAAAGCTGTCCTTGAAATGGTCTTGATATGTTCTTCAAAAAGAGAGATCGGGGTCCAGAATAAATAGCCTAATCAGGGGAAAGGATCCTTCACAGTTTTATTTGAGAACACTGTACAGGACCATTAAGATTAATTGTCAGATTCAACAGAAGATCTCTTTGTTTCTTGGGACCTAGAACAAGCATCTCTGTTTTGTCCGAGTTTAAAAGTGGAAAGTTTGCAGCCATCCACTTCCTTATGTCTGAAACACATGCTTCTAGCAAGGGCAATTTTGGGGCTTCACCATGTTTCATTGAAATGTACAGCTGTGTGTCATCCGCATAGCAGTGAAAGTTAACATTATCTTTTCAAATAACATCCCCAAGAGGTAAAATATATAGTGAAAACAATAGTGGTCCTAAAACGGAACCTTGAGGAACACCGAAATTTACAGTTGATTTGTCAGAGGACAAACCATTCACAGAGACAAACTCATATCTTTCCGACAGATAAGATCTAAACCAGGCCAGAACTTGTCCTTGTAGACCAATTTGGGTTTCCAATCTCTCCAAAAGAATGTGGTGATCAATGGTATCAAAAGCAGCACTAAGGTCTAGGAGCACGAGGACAGATGCCATTAACATGTAATTTACCACCTTCACAAGTGCCGTCTCAGTGCTCTGATGGGGTCTAAAACCAGACTGAAGCATTTCGTATACATTGTTTTCTCTTCAGGAAGGCAGTGAGTTGCTGCGCAACAGCCTTTTCTACAATTTTTGAGAGGAATGGAAGATTCAATATAGTTTTTTATATTTTCTGGGTCAAGGTTTGGCTTTTTCAAGAGAGGCTTTATTACTGCCACTTTTAGTGAGTTTGGTACACATCCAGTGGATAGAGAGCCATTTATTATGTTCAACATAGGAGGGCCAAGCACAGGAAGCAGCTCTTTCAGTAGTTTAGTTGGAATAGGGTCCAGTATGCAGCTTGAAGGTTTAGAGGCCATGATTATTTTCATCATTGTGTCAAGAGATATAGTACTAAAACACTTGAGCGTCTCTCTTGATCCTAGGTCCTGGCAGAGTTGTGCAGACTCAGGACAACTGAGGTTTGGAGGAATACGCAGGTTTAAAGAGGAGTCCGTAATTTGCTTTCTAATAATCATAATCTTTTCCTCAAAGAAGTTCATGAATTTATCACTGCTAAAGTGAAAGTCATCCTCTCTTAGGGAATGCTGCTTTTTAGTTAGCTTTGCGACAGTATCAAAAAGGAATTTTGGATTGTCCTTATTTTCCTCAATTAAGGTTAAAAAAAAAATAGGATGATTGAGCAGCCGTAAGGGCTCTTCGGTACTGCACGGTACCGTCTTTTCAAGCTAGTCGGAAGACTTCCAGTTTGGTGTGACGCCATTTCGGTTCCAATTTTCTGGAAGCTTGCTTCAGAGCTCGGGTATTTCCTGTGTACCAGGGAGCTAGTTTCTTATGAGAAATGTTTTTAGTTTTTAGGGGTGCAACTGAATCTAGGGTATTGCGCAAGGTTAAATCGAGATCCTCAGTTAGGTGGTTAACTGATTTTTGTCCTCTGGCGTCCTTGGGTAGGCAGAGGGAGTCTGGAAGGGCATCAAGGAATCTTTGTGTTGTCTGTGAATTTATGGCACGACTTTTGATGGTCCTTGGTTGGGGTCTGAGCAGATTATTTGTTGCAATTGCAAAGTAATAAAATGGTGGTCTGATAGTCCAGGATTATGAGGAAAAACATTAAGATCCACAACATTTATTCCATGAGACAAAACAAGGTCCAGCGTATGACTGTGACAGTGAGTGGGTCCAGAGACATGTTGGACAAAACCCACTGAGTCGATGATGGCTCCGAAAGCCTTTTGGAGTGGGTCTGTGGACTTTTCCATGTGAATATTAAAGTCACCAAAGATTAGAATATTATCTGCTATGACTACAAGGTCCGATAGGAATTCAGGGAACTCAGTGAGAAACGCTGTATATGGCCCAGGAGGCCTGTAAACAGTAGCTATAAAAAGTGATTGAGTCGGCTGCATAGATTTCATGACTAGAAGCTCAAAAGACGAAAACGTCATTTTTTTTGTAAATTGAAATTTGCTATCGTAAATGTTAGAAACACCTCCGCCTTTGCGGGATGCACGGGGGATATGGTCACTAGTGTAGCAAGGAGGTGAGGCCTCATTTAAAACAGTAAATTCATCAGGCTTAAGATCATCAAGATTATGATCAGTGATTAGTTCATTGACTATAATTGCTTTTGAAGTAAGGGATCTAACATTAAGTAGCCCTATTTTGAGATGTGAGGTATCATGATCTCTTTCAGTAATGACAGGAATGGAGGTGGTCTTTATCCTAGTGAGATTGCTAAGGCGAACACTGCCATGTTTAGTTTTGCCCAACCTAGGTCGAGGCACAGACACGGTCTCAATGGTGATAGCTGAGCTGACTAGACTGACTGTGCTAGTGGCAGACTCCACTATGCTGGCAGGCTGGCTAACAGCCTGCTGCCTGGCCTGCACCCTATTTCATTGTGGAGCTAGAGGAGTTAGAGCCCTGTCTATGTTGGTAGATAAGATGAGAGCACCCCTCCAGCTAGGATGGATTCCGTCACTCCTCAGCAGGTCAGGCTTGGTCCTGTTTGTGGGCGAGTCCCAGAAAGAGGGCCAATTATCTACAAATTCTATCTTTTGGGAGGGGCAGAAAACAGTTTTCAACCAGTGATTGAGTTGTGAAACTCTGCTGTAGAGCTCATCACTCCCCCTAACTGGGAGGGGTAGAGACAATTACTTGATGCCGACACATCTTTCTAGCTGATATGCACGCAGAAGCTATGTTGCGCTTGGTGATCTCTGACTGTTTCATCCTAACATCGTTGGTGCCGACGTGGATAACAATATCTCTATACTCTCTACACTCGCCAGTTTTAGCTTTAGCCAGCACCATCTTCAGATTAGCCTTAACGTCGGTAGCCCTGCCCCCTGGTAAACAGTGTATGATCGCTGGATGATTTGTTTTAAGTCTAATACTGCGGGTAATGGATTCGCCAATGACTAGAGTTTTCAATTTGTCAGAGCTAATGGTGGGAAGCTTCGGCGTCTCAGCCCCGTAACGGGAGGAGAAGAGACCAGAGAAGACTCGGCCTCTGACTCCGACCCACTGCTTAATGTGGAAAACCGGTTGAAAGTTTCTGTCTGCTGAATGAGCGACACCGGTTGAGCGTTCCTACAGCATTTCCTTCCAGAAACCGTGAGAAAGTTGTCCGGCTGTGGGGACTGTGCCAGGGGATTCATACTACTATCTGTACTTACTGGTGGCACATGGGGTCTGAACCTTTCGTTTGTGCCTCGGATACCAACACCAACCGCTGGTGGGGGGGTCCCGAGACACAAAGGGGGGTAATACTAGCCTAAACCTATGATGAGCCTCATCGAGGGGGGGGGGGGGCTCGACGGGGATAACCTTAGAACACATTAAGTTATTATTGAGGTGTACCACACTGGTTGTAAAAGTCCAGTGGACGTTCTACCTCCAAAACAAATGGAAAAAAATAATCATTCCTTGCCATGTGTAGTTTCAACTACAATGCAACTAGTAACATGCTCTAATTATGTGTTCTAGTAGGATAACATTTCAGAATAAATTGATAGGACAACTGGTCCTCTTGAGTACCAGTGACAATGCCAGCACATTCAGTCCAGCCACAACCGGTCAAATTGCTATTAAGAATAGCAATAGAGGAGTTAGTAGCCACTCAGATGGTCAACACGTGTAGGGGAATCTCCAGAACACTCTTCTGATGGTCAACATGTGTAAGGGCATCTCCAGAACACTCTTCAGATGGTCAACACGTGTAAGGGAATCTCCAGAACACTCAGAGATGGTCAGAACACTCTTCAGATGGTCAACACGTGTAAGGGAATCTCCAGAACACTCTTCTGATGGTCAACACGTGTAAGGGAATCTCCAGAACACTCTTCAGATGGTCAACACGTGTAAGGGAATCTCCAGAACACTCTTCTGATGGTCAACACGTGTAAGGGAATCTCCAGAACACTCTTCAGATGGTCAACACGTGTAAGGGAATCTCCAGAACACTCTTCTGATGGTCTACACACATGACACTAATAAATATAACCCTTCATTCAGGAGGAAGGTTGCTAGATGTCATGAACCATGATCACACTGCATAGGACTGGTTCAGTGCTAAGAGAGAACTTCCATTGTGAGGTTAGCTCCTCCGTGGATAACATAGCTGTGAAATAGACACCTTCATACCTATCACGAATAAAATGGTGTAAGACACATTGATGCGTAGTAAAACTACTACAGGTCCCCTTAACACATCTTGAGGTTGGCATCAATTCTCACTGACCTCCAGGCATTGACCTGGAAATGATCTGATGACTTCAGACTCATTCTGAACAGGATGCAGCCTACCCAGATACTTACTCTTTCCCTTGGTATGTTGTGTAAACACAAACACACATGTACAATGGAATATTTCATGAGGATTTATGGCCGGATCACTTAAGGCTCCGAACAAAATACCAGCCTTAGTAAAGTTGAACATTTACTCTGAGGCCTTTGACTCTACAGCTACAGTCAGTACTCACCAGTTTCTCCACAGAGGTCCATAGGTCATCCCTGTAGACTACCCAAAACTGCTGCCTTACAGCTGTAGACTTTTTATGTAGTTATCAACTTAGGATAGTGCCCTAAGCAACACACCGCCAATTAGGAATGTCCTAGATGTGACATTAGGCAATGACATGATAGGGTCATTTTGCTAAGACCTTGGTCGTATGTAGAATAGAGTACAATTAGATGATTAAGGTGTGATAACTACAGTGGCTTGCAAAAGTATTCACACCCCTTGGCATTTTTCCTATTTTGTTGCCTTACAACCTGGAATTAAATTAGATTTTTGGGCAGTTTGTTTCATTTGATTTACACAACATGCCTACCACTTTGAAGATGCAAAATATTTTTTTGTGAAACAAACAAGAAATAAGACACAAAAAATCAAACTTGAGCGGGCATAACTATTCACGGAATACTTTTGCAAGGCACTGTACATGTTGAAATGGTTGGAATTACAATCTCTACAAACCAAGGAGACGGACGGTGTGAACTTGGACGTCACGAATGGTTAGACAATAGAGACTGCTAGAGGCAATAGAGATTGCTACAGAAGGAACAAATCCTGTGTTTTTATGGTCTGCACTCTAGTTCCCTGCAGCTCATCTGGGCGTATGGTCAACAAAGATGGTTTGAGCTGACAAATAAGTTAAAGACTGCATTACATAGACAATCACGTGTTTAACTAGGGATAGTTTAGGAGTAGAACAATTCCTCAACTGTCTCAAAATCATCCATGCATCTGGTAAACTAAGTCAGGGTGGGTTTAAGACAACAACCCACATGCAGATAACGACAGGACGAACCCAGAGTTGCTTATGATGCACTTTGGTCTGCATGAGGGGGGTTGAACCAACCATGACTGAGCATTGTTAGTGTCCGCTACATATAGTCCTCTGCATTTGTGTAAAGGTTAGGTTACTCGGTCCTCACAAGGGTGGGGGATCGACCAGCATCATTATTGCAATAATTAATCGATATTAAATAAAGATGATTGAAGAAATGACCAAATCTCTCTCAGCACTGAATTTCCACGACACATGGCAAAATGCTCAACTAGTAAAGGTTCAAGACTTACAGCTACTCCAATCTGTCTCCTATACATTTTTACATTGATGGGCTTACCCAGAATTACCATATAAATGACTGTTTTCTGTTAGAGTGGACATACAGCCCAGGTGATAATGGAGAGGGAGAGAGGGAGGTGAGAGAGAGACAGGAAGCAGAAACATCTCATGTACTGCACCTACTGCTTGGTGCTCATGGTTAACACAATGACTAGGATGGAGTGAGGATGAGGAGGAGAGAGAGAGACAGGAAGCAGAAACATCTCATGTATTGTACCTACTGCTAGGTGCTCATGGTTAACACAATGACTAGGATGGAGTGAGGATGAGGAGGAGAGAGAGAGACAGGAAGCAGAAACATCTCATGTATTGTACCTACTGCTAGGTGCTCATGGTTAACACAATGACTAGGATGGAGTGAGGATGAGGAGGAGAGAGAGAGACAGGAAGCAGAAACATCTCATGTACTGCACCTACTGCTTGGTGCTCATGGTTAACACAATGACTAGGATGGAGTGAGGATGAGGAGGAGAGAGAGAGACAGGAAGCAGAAACATCTCATGTACTGCACCTACTGCTAGGTGCTCATGGTTAACACAATGACTAGGATGGAGTGAGGATGAGGAGGAGAGAGAGAGGCAGGAAGCAGAAACATCTCATGTACTGTACCTACTGCTAGGTGCTGTACTGGTTAACACAATGACCTAGGTGCTCATGGACTAGGATGGAGTGAGGATGAGGAGGAGAGAGAGAGTCAGGAAGCAGAAACATCTCATGTACTGTACCTACTGCTAGGTGCTGGAACACAATGACTAGGATGGAGGATGATGAGGAGGAGAGAGAGAGTCAGGAAGCAGAAACATCTCATGTACTGTACCTACTGCTAGGTGCTCATGGTTAACACAATGACTAGGATGGAGTGAGGATGAGGAGGAGAGAGAGAGACAGGAAGCAGAAACATCTCATGTATTGTACCTACTGCTAGGTGCTCATGGTTAACACAATGACTAGGATGGAGTGAGGATGAGGAGGAGAGAGAGAGACAGGAAGCAGAAACATCTCATGTATTGTACCTACTGCTAGGTGCTCATGGTTAACACAATGACTAGGATGGAGTGAGGATGAGGAGGAGAGAGAGAGACAGGAAGCAGAAACATCTCATGTACTGTACCTACTGCTAGGTGATCATGGTTAACACAATGACTAGGATGGAGTGAGGATGAGGAGGAGAGAGAGAGGCAGGAAGCAGAAACATCTCATGTACTTTACCTACTGCTAGGTGCTCATGGTTAACACAATGACGAGGATGGAGTGAGGATAAGGAGGAGAGAGAGAGACAGGAAGCAGAAACATCTCATGTACTGTACCTACTGCTAGGTGCTCATGGTTAACACAATGACTAGGATGGAGTGAGGATGAGGAGGAGAGAGAGAAAAACAGAGACAGAAAGGGCATTGTTGTCATTGTATGTTTTGGAATACAGGGAAACTGAGTGAAAGATATTCAGGCTACACAGCAACCCATATACTTTTGAAGCTCTAGTACACTCAAACTCAACTCTGGATCTGGAAGCCAGTTCCACTGCTTTTTAAATATTTCCCCTCTAACCAGGGACTGAGTTAGACCTGGGACACCATGTGGGTGGTTCCCCTCTAACCACGGACTGAGTTAGACCTGGGACACCATGTGGGTGGTTCCCCTCTAACCACGGACTGAGTTAGACCTGGGACACCATGTGGGTATTTCCCCTCTAACCAGGGACTGAGTTAGACCTGGGACACCATGTGGGTGGTTCCTCTCTAACCAGGGACTGAGTTAGACCTGGGACACCATGTGGGTGTTTCCCCTCTAACCAGGGACTGAGTTAGACCTGGGACACCATGTGGGTGGTTCCCCTCTAACCAGGGACTGAGTTAGACCTGGGACACCATGTGGGTGTTTCCCCTCTAACCAGGGACTGAGTTAGACCTGGGACACCATGTGGGTGTTTCCCCTCTAACCAGGGACTGAGTTAGACCTGGGACACCATGTGGGTGGTTCCCCTCTAACCAGGGACTGAGTTAGACCTGGGACACCATGTGGGTGGTTCCCCTCTAACCAGGGACTGAGTTAGACCTGGGACACCATGTGGGTGGTTCCCCTCTAACCAGGGACTGAGTTAGACCTGGGACACCATGTGGGTGGTTCCCCTCTAACCAGGGACTGAGTTAGACCTGGGACACCATGTGGGTGGTTCCCCTCTAACCAGGGACTGAGTTAGACCTGGAACACTTGGTGGGTGGTTCCCCTCTAACCAGGGATGTGGGTGGTTCCCCTCTAACCAGGGACTGAGTTAGACCTGGAACACTTGGTGGGTGGTTCCCCTCTAACCAGGGACTGAGTTAGACCTGGAACACTTGGTGGGTGGTTCCCCTCTAACCAGGGACTGAGTTAGACCTGGAACACTTGGTGGGTGGTTCCCCTCTAACCAGGGACTGAGTTAGACCTGGAACACTTGGTGGGTGCAAGTAATGATCAGGTAGAACAGAAAACCAGCAGGCTCCGGACATTGTAGGGTAAGAGTTGAATACCCCTCCTCGATTGGATCTAAGACATTTCTAACAATGGCACAAGACATGTGTCTTTTTAGACAAAAATAACACTTTAAAACAACAACACAATAACAACTAAGCCATGAATACTGAAATGAGTAAAATAGCACAGATGTCACAGATGTTGGCTTGGGCTACAATCTCAAAACTTGAGGAGCCAGAAATTCATCCCAAGTCAACATGATGACTACAGAAATCACTGTGTTAACCCACAGGCACAGCCACTCCTGGGTCTCATCTCCTGTAAGGAGTAAGTAGATGGAGAAGTGGAGAAAGGCAGAATCAGAATGAATCAGTTTCAGGAGAGCTCTCCAGAAAACACCTCACCTACATATGCTCAAAGAAATCCGTTGAGTTCATGAAATATGTGAATAACAATATGAATAACAATGAAATGATTGAATTGAATTGAATGGTTATGTGGTGTGTGTGTGTCAGGGCCATGCACAGACCTTTCAGGGGGCAGGTGATCAAGATTAACCCCCCTGCTTAAAAAAAAGACTTTCTGAAACAACACACACATCACAAATTGTAAGCAAGCTAGTTAAGCTACAGTTCCTCCCAAAGACATGATTGACATCAGGATGATTGAAATCAGGATGATTGACATCCGGAAAAGAGGGTGGGCTATCAGCTGACCGTTGATGATTGATAATAATAAGTTCTTAATATAATATTAATAACCCACGATATATGACTGGCTGGTGGCATGTGTGGATATGTTAGTATATGTGCTGCTGCCCTGACACACGTGCTACTCTTGGCTGATGAAGGGATGGAGTTGAGTGGAGGGTCGTTGATACAGTCGCTCCTCACTATGTCTTTCTGCCTCTCTCTGAAACAGCCAACCAGATAGAAAATTGATGATCAAATCAAATTGTTTTTGTCACGTGCGCCGAAAACAATGGGTGTAGACCTTACAGTGATATGCTTACTTACAAGATCTTGACCAACAATGCAGTTTTAAGGAGAAAAAATAAGAAAAGAAAATAAGAACCAAAAGTAACAAATAATTAAAGAGCAGCAGTAAAATAACAATAGCGAGGCTATATACAGGTGGTACCGGTACAGAGTCAATGTGCTGGGGCACAGGTTAGTCAAGGTAATTGAGGTAATATACACATCTAGTTAGATTTATTAAAGTGACTATGCATAGATAATTAACAGAGAGTAGCAGCAGAGTAAAATGGGGGGGCAATGCAAGTAGTGTGGGTAACCATTTGATAAACTGTAGGAGTCTTATGGCTTGGGCGTAGAAGCTGTTTAGAAGCCTTGGCCCTAGACTTGGCGCTCCGGTACTGCTTTCCGTGTGGTAGCAGAGAGAACAGTCTATGACTGGGGTGGCTGGAGTCTTTGACCATTCTTAGGGCCTTCCTCTGACACCGCCAGGTATAGAGGTCCTGGATGGCAGGAAGCTTGGCCCCAGTGATGAGGGTATAGGTTTTGTCATGCTCTCTTCACGAGGGACTTGGTGTGCTTGGATCATGTTAGTTTGTTGGTTATGTGGAAATCAAGGAACTTGAAATTCTCGACCTGCTCCACTACAGCCTCAACGAGGATAATGGGAGCGTGCTCGCTCCTCCTTTTCCTGTAGTCCACAATCATCTCCTGTGTCTTGATCACACTGAGGGAGAAGTTGTTGTCCTGGCACCACACGACCAGGTCTTTGACCTCCTCCCTATAGGCTGTCTCGTTGTTGATCAGGCCTACCACTGTTGCGTCATCGGCAAACTTAATGACGGTGTTGGATTCGTACCTGGGAGTACAGGAGGGGACTGAGCACGCACCCCTGAGGGGCCCCCGTGTTGAGGATCAGCGTGGCAGATGCATTGTTACCTACCCTTACCACCTGGAGGTGTCCCGTCAGGAAGTCCAGGATCCAGTTGCAGAGGGAGGTGTTTAGTCCCAGGGCCCTTAGCTTAGTGATGAGCTTTGAGGGCACTATGGTGTTGAACGCTGAGATGTTCTCAATGAATAGCATTCTCACACAGGTGTTCATTTTGCCCAGGTGTGAAAGGGCAGTGTGGAGTGCCATAGAGATTGCATCATCTGTGGATCTGTTGGGATGGTATGTAAATTGGAGTGGGTCTAGGTTTTCCGGGATAATGGTGTTGATGTGAGCCCTGACCAGCCTTCAAAGCACTTCATGGCTACAGAAGTGAGTGCTACGGGTCGGTAGTCATTTAGGCAGGTTACGTTAGTGTTCTTGGGCACAGGGACTATGGTGGTCTGCTTGAAACATGTCAGTGAAGACACTTGCCAGTTTGTCAGCTTATGCTCGGAGTACACGTCCTGGTAATCCGTCTGAATGTTGACCTGTTTAAATGTCTTACTCACATCGGCTACAGAGAACATGAACTCACAGTCGTCCGGAACAGCTGATGCTCTCATGCATGTATCAGTGTTACTTGCCTCGAAGCGAGCATAGATGTAATTTAGCTCATCTGGTAGGCTTGTGTCACTGGGCAGCTTGAGGCTGTGCTTGCCTTTGTGGTCTGTAATAGTTTGCAAGCCCTGCCACATCCGACTGGTGTCGGAGTCGGTGCAGTATGATTCGATCTTGGCCCTGTACTGAAGTTTTGCCTGTTTGATGGTTTGTCGGAGTGCATAGCAGGATTTCTTCTGGGTTAGAGTCCCGCTCCTTGAAGCAGCAGCTCTATAATGATAAAAATCAAGTGTTATCACATGTTAATAAAATGTTATGTAGCTGTGGCACTACTGTTAATATTTAAACTAGGTAGCAAGCTTCACACTGGTGACCACATCTCAAGCCTCTCAAGCCATGTTTGGATACCGGGCGATCAGAACAACAATACTATTTTTTTGTTATATACCACCCAAAATTACACTTCACTTGGCTAGTGAGAGCACAAGGGGACATGTGCTTAGCACAGGTAGACTCCTATCTATGGACGTGCCTGGTGTGTGTGTGTGCGTGGCGCATTTAGGTGTGTGTCGATCTGCCCAGCTTCTCCCTTATTGCACACAAAAGGTGTGATATCGTCCTTGTGTTATAATGCAAGGGTCATCATATGAAATTGGAACCGTGCGTCATGGCCAGCAGAAATAACTATAAGTAGTCTTCTGCCACTATTAGAGAAAATACAGGTTTCCCTTGAGTTTCTCTCGAGCCCTGTTTATACCTGCCATTTACACACGTCCTTCGTCCTGAACTTGTCCTGATCTTAACCTGATGTTGTCTGTTTACACTTATAAGTGTCACAATCACAATCAGATCACAATGCGTCTTTTAGTCATCTACAGTTGTCTAAAAATCTGGGCACAATCAGCATGTGAACAAGATCAGGACGAAGGCCGCATGTTAGAACCACGTATAAACAGGGCTTCAGTGGCACTAAAAAATAAGCATCCACAAGATCTTTAATAAGTGCTTCTGCATTTGTTGTCTCCCCTGCAGGATTTGTTCTAAATTTCAACAAACGTAAGGGATTTGAAGAGAAACAGGTGTGTATCTACAGAGGCAACTTCAGCACACATTATTAACTGTCAGAAGGTAGACCAGGGACAGGATAGGGATTACTGGGAATCCAACATATTCCAGGAAGTGTGGTATCTTCATTTCCTACTTCATAAATCTTTACTGGTAAACTGTTAACCCCAAGGCATTTCTTACTCAAATAATTCTAGTAAATTGAACTCAATGTCAAGGCTCAGGAAAAGACCCAGATGCAGACAGTTTCAAAGTAACAAACATGTATTACTTAAACAGGAGGGCAGGCAAACGACAGGTCAAGGGCACGCAGAGGTCAGTAGTCCAGAGCAGAATCTGAACGGTACAGAACGGCAGGCAGAGGTCAGTAATCTAGGGTAGTATGGCAAGGTACAGAACAGCAGGCAGAGGTCAGTAATCTAGGGTAGTATGGCAAGGTACAGAACAGCAGGCAGAGGTCAGTAATCTAGGGTAGTATGGCAAGGTACAGAACAGCAGGCAGAGGTCAGTAATCTAGGGTAGTATGGCAAGGTACAGAACAGCAGGCAGAGGTCAGTAATCTAGGGTAGTATGGCAAGGTACAGAACGGCAGGCAGAGGTCAGTAATCTAGGGTAGTATGGCAAGGTACAGAACGGCAGGCAGAGGTCAGTAATCTAGGGTAGTATGGCAAGGTACAGAACGGCAGGCAGAGGTCAGTAATCCAGGGTAGTATGGCAAGGTACAGAACGGCAGGCAGAGGTCAGTAATCTAGGGTAGTATGGCAAGGTACAGAACGGCAGGCAGAGGTCAGTAATCTAGGGTAGTATGGCAAGGTACAGAACGGCAGGCAGAGGTCAGTAATCTAGGGTAGTATGGCAAGGTACAGAACGGCAGGCAGAGGTCAGTAATACAGGGTAGTATGGCAAGGTACAGAACAGCAGGCAGAGGTCAGTAATCTAGGGTAGTATGGCAAGGTACAGAACGGCAGGCAGAGGTCAGTAATCTAGGGTAGTATGGCAAGGTACAGAACGGCAGGCAGAGGTCAGTAATCTAGGGTAGTATGGCAAGGTACAGAACGGCAGGCAGAGGTCAGTAATCTAGGGTAGTATGGCAAGGTACAGAACGGCAGGCAGAGGTCAGTAATCTAGGGTAGTATGGCAAGGTACAGAACGGCAGGCAGAGGTCAGTAATCTAGGGTAGTATGGCAAGGTACAGAACGGCAGGCAGAGGTCAGTAATCTAGGGTAGTATGGCAAGGTACAGAACGGCAGGCAGAGGTCAGTAATCCAGGGTAGTATGGCAAGGTACAGAACGACAGGCCGGCTCAGGGTCAGGACAGGTAGAATGGTCAAAACCAGGAAAGGAACTAGAGACAGCCAGGAGCATGGGAAAAACCACTGATAGGCTTGACGAAACAAAACAGAGACCACAGGTATATGTACACTGGGGATGATGGGGAAGAGGGGCAACACCTGGAGGGGGTGCAGACAAGCACAAAGACAGGTGAAACAAATCGTTTTTAATATCTGTGTTTTTTCAAGTACATTGATTGATTAATTCATTCATCTTATGCTACACAAAGATAAATAATATGAATCTTTCTAAACTAATCAAATCATTTAGTTAGATTATTTTTAGCCCGTTACTGAAATGGTTGTTCCAGTTGAAATGGCTAGGTCGTCTCCTGACAACATTCTTAATTCTGACAATGTTCCTAACCCTAACAGGCATTATGAATACAGGTTGTGGGGGAATAAAAATT
This sequence comes from Oncorhynchus gorbuscha, assembly GCF_021184085.1. NCBI lineage: Eukaryota > Metazoa > Chordata > Actinopteri > Salmoniformes > Salmonidae > Oncorhynchus > Oncorhynchus gorbuscha. The sequence continues at coordinate 94,891,064 of NC_060178.1, forward strand.
CCAACTGTTGGACAATCTAATGCTGGCTTCCCATAGGAATTACACATCACAGCCAGCATAATATGACTTGCAGGTAGGGTTGCAAAATTCTGGTAAAAATCCCATGTTTTCCAGAAATCTAGGTCGGAAGATTTCTGGGAAATTTACTGGAATTTTGCAACCCTCACCATGAGTTTCAGGCCACTGTGTTAGGGTAAAGCTAGGCCTCAAAATAAGGTCTCATTAGGTATGTAATGTATTGTCATAAAAATTGTAATTGTAATATTTACCTAGGAACTCACTTGGTGAAGGCCACAGGACTGGAATGAACGAATTCAACAACCAGGTCTATGTCACTAACAAACACAGTCATGGGTGGTAATTCTACAATTCACTCGAAAAGGCAAGGCACACTGGGAAATTGTATTGGAGGCGAGGCTTCCTAAAAATGTTCAAACTGATACAACTCAAACTTGGACCCCCTACAGGGTCACAGTGACTATCTGTTTGAGTAATGACTACAACATCACTTTAGTAACTGTACTCTGATATTTTAAGTGCAACAGGTTTCCTTCAAAGTTTTGAGTAATGACAGCACATTGGGGCTTACACTGTACCTCTACTTCCTGAAGATACACAGACACACTGACTCAAGTGAAAGTTTATCTCACTCTCTGTGCTCTCTTTCTCTCACTCACTTTAGCTCTCACACAAACACACACACAAGCCTCCCCTACACACACACTCTATCAGTGTTGAGTGATGCCCCTCTCAAACCCCCAAACTCCATCCCATCCCACTCTTCCTGTGACGCCAGTCTGTTGCCCCATTGGCCCAGAACCCTGAACCAGAACTCTCAGATTTAGAGGGACTTCCACTTTGACAGGAGCAGATGAGTTAGAATCACACCATGCATGCAGACCAACCTTAATTCATTTTCCACTGTCTCGACACAGCCACTTGGAGGGGTAATTTACCACTCACAGATGGAAACCTGTCTTCGGGGAGGGAAGGGAGGAAGAGGGGAAGGAAGGAGGACGAGAGAGAAGGGTCGTTTTTCAGGAGAAAGGACGAGGCTCTGAGGAGTTGACTGGCGCTTCATTTCCACTTAAGGGGAAAAGTAATTTCTCTCTCGCCGTCCTCTGAGATGTGGCTCTTGTTAAATCCAAGGCTTTGTGGCTATAGAGGACAACCTGTGTCTTGGCATTGAGGAAGATATTACCACAGAGCCCTTAAGCCATGACTGTGACAACAAGGATAGATGGAAGGAATGAGAAAAGTGATGAAGGGACAGAGGATTCTGGAAGGAGAGTGAGAGGATGAAAGACAGGATAGGAGGGGAAGGAGAGGGAGAGGAGACTGAGGGGAGAGAGAGGGGAGAGAGAGAGAGAGAGGGAGAGAGAGAGAGAGAGAGAGAGAGAGAGAGAGAGAGAGAGAGAGAGAGAGAGAGAGAGAGAGAGAGAGAGAGAGAGAGAGGGAGAGAGAGAGAGAGAGAGAGAGAGAGAGAGAGAGAGAGAGAGAGAGAGAGAGAGAGAGAGAGAGAGAGAGAGAGAGAGAGAGAGAGAGAGAGAGAGAGAGAGAGAGAGAGAGAGAGAGAGAGAGAGAGAGAGGAGAGAGAGAGAGAGAGAGAGAGAGAGAGAGAGAGAGAGAGAGAGAGAGAGAGAGAGGAGAGAGAGAGAGAGAGAGAGAGAGAGAGAGAGAGAGAGAGAGAGAGAGAGAGAGAGAGAGAGAGAGAGAGAGAGGGGAGAGAGAGGGAGAGAGAGAGAGAGAGAGAGGGAGAGAGAGGGGAGAGAGAGAGAGGGGAGAGAGAGGGGAGAGAGAGAGAGGGGAGAGAGAGAGAGAGAGAGCGAGAGAGAGGGGGAGAGAGAGAGAGGGAGAGAGAGAGAGAGAGAGAGAGAGAGAGAGAGAGAGAGAGAGGGGAGAGAGAGAGAGAGAGAGAGAGAGAGAGAGAGAGAGAGAGAGAGAGAGAGAGAGAGAGAGAGAGAGAGAGAGAGAGAGAGAGAGAGAGAGAGAGAGAGAGAGAGAGAGAGAGAGAGAGAGAGAGAGAGAGAGAGAGAGAGAGAGAGAGAGAGAGAGAGAGAGAGAGAGGAGAGAGCGAGATAATAATAATAATACTAAGAGAAGAGAGCCAATGAGGGGGAGGAATCCAAGGGCCGGAGTAGTCTGTTGATGGTCTAGAAAAGGGCTCTAGGGTTGCCTTGGGTTTTATTGATGAGGTTGGAGTAGTAGACTGATTGGGGATGAGAGGGATTGGAAACAGGGATTTCCTTGCAAGGTTAAAATCTTTGTTGGATGTTAGTGCCAGGAGCAAGGACACAGGTACTGACTCAGTAATGCCATCAATATAATCCACACATGCTCTCCTGTGTACTCTCCTGTTCACTCTCCTGTGCATATTGATATCTAATTTCAGAGGATAATGGCTGGGTGATACCTGAATACCTTACTGATTTGGTAAATATGTTTACCCAACAATATTTGATGACTTTTACATTAGATTCGCCACTGTAAGAGGGGCAGAACGTTCTGCAAACCACCAAAGCACATCTCAAATTCCTTCATCATACTGCTAGTGCTCTCACCAGTCACCCGGTTCAATTTTTAATCAATTCTGGTTTTGCAAAGAAGAACTGTAGAAATTATACAAAAAATAATATCAGATCAGTATCAGACCAGTACTACACCAGTATCAGACCAGTATTACACCAGTATCAGACCAGTACTATACCAGTATTAGACCAGTATCAGACCAGTATTACACCAGTATCAGACCAGTATTACACCATTATCAGACCAGTATTACACCAGTATCAGACCAGTACTACACCAGTATTAGACCAGTATCAGACCAGTATTATACCAGTATCAGACCTTTATCAGACAAATACTACACCAGTATCAGACCAGTACTACACCAGCATTAGACCAGTATCAGACCAGTATTACACCAGTATCAGACCAGTATTACACCAGTATCAGACCAGTACTACACCAGTATTAGACCAGTATCAGACCAGTATTATACCAGTATCAGACCTTTATCAGACAAATACTACACCAGTATCAGACCAGTACTACACCAGTATCAGACCGGTATCAGACCAGTATCAGACCAGTATTACACCAGTATGAGACCAGTATTACATCATTATCAGACCAGTATTAGACCAGTATCAGACCTTTATCAGACCAGTACTACACCAGTACCAGACCAGTATCAAACCAGTACTACACAAGTATCAGACCAGTACTATACCATTATTAGACCAGTATCAGACCACTACCACACCAGTATCAGACCAGTATTACACCAGTATCAGACCTTTATCAGACCAGTATTACACCAGTATCAGACCTTTATCAGCCCATACTACACCAGTATCAGACCAGTACTACACCAGTATCAGACCAGTACTAATCCAATATCAGACCAGTATCAGACCAGTACTACACCAGCATCAGACCAGTATCAGACCAGTACTACAGACCAGTATCAGACTAGTACTACACTGGTATTAGACCAGTATCAGACCAATACCATACCAGTATCAGACCTGTACTACACCAGTATTAGACAAGTAATACACCTGTATCAGACCAGAATTAGACCAGTACTACACCAGTATCAGACCAGTATCAGACCAGACCATTACAGATCAGTACAAGACCATTATCAGACCAGTATCAGATCAGTATCAGACCAATACCAGACCAGTATCAGACCAGTACTACACTAGTATTAGACCAGTACTATACCAGTATCAGACCAGACCATTATCAGACCAGTACAACACCAGTATCAGACCAATATTAGACCAGTACTCCAACAGTATCAGACCAGATGTCAGGATTTGGCCAGGGTTGTTCCGGTTTTTGGTCACTAGATGCCCCCATTGTGCTTTTTGACCTTTTGTTTTCCCTTGATCCCCATTATTATTTGCACCTGTGCCTCGTTTCCCCTGATTGTATTTAAACCCTTTGTTTTCCTCTGTTCTTTGCTCTGTGTTTGTATGTTAGCACCCAGCCCTAGTACTCTGAGAACTCTTGTTGATCCCGGTGGACTCTCTTGTGGAATTCTGTTTTTTGTTCTTGTTTGTTTGTTTTTTGAGTATCTTTTGAGGCTTTTTGTGCTTTACCTTCCACCTTGGGGATTTACCTTTTTCGTCTTAGAGGATTACCTTTGTTCTTGTAGGATTCCTTTTGAGGTTGTGGAGTTACATGTTTTCCTGAAGAACTTCACTTTTTACATTCAATACACCGTCTCAAGTACTGCTGTGTCTGCCTCATCTTCTGGGTTCTGCCGACTATTCGTGGCTCAGTTGGTTAAGTGACTGTTTCTCACTCCGGAGACCCGGGTTCGTAACCGGGTCCTGACACCAGACAGGTATTAGACCAGTATCAAACCAGTGCCAGACCAGAATCAGATCAGTACCAGACCAGTATCAGACCTGTGCCAGACCAGTATTAGATCAGTATCAGACCAGTATTAGATCAGTACCAGACCAGTATCAGATCAGTACCAGACCAGTATCAGACCAGTATTAGATCAGTACCAGACCAGTATTAGATCAGTACCAGACCAGTATCAGACCAGTATTAGATCAGTACCAGACCAGTATCAGACCAGTATTAGATCAGTACCAGACCAGTATTAGATCAGTACCAGACCAGTATTAGATCAGTACCAGACCAGTATTAGATCAGTACCAGACCAGTATCAGACCAGTATTAGATCAGTACCAGACCAGTATTAGATCAGTACCAGACCAGTATCAGACCAGTATCAGACCTGTATAAAAAATGAATCCCCCCCACAACACTTACAATCTCTGAGAGTCAAGCAAACATCTATACTGTAAGTAATAGGACCTAAGTAATGTCACAGTTTTGATCTGAATCCCAGCCTCCCATGGGAGAAACCAACATCTTAACCATTAGGCTAAGAGGAAATTCTGAGGGTGTCGCTGATTTAGCAGGCAAGTATAGTCAAAGTTTGCATCATCACAAAGTCTTTATTAACTGAGGACTGAACAGGAACAGGCAGAGGGGAGTAATCATTATGGCTACATTATTTAGCGGTTTGATACTGATCCATGCATCACAAAGCCTGAAGGTACGGCTACAGAAGGTAATGTCTCCATATTGCCAGGAAGACAGAATGACAGACAGAAATATTGTACAAAACCCTTTGGGCTGCCCATGAGTACCTCTCAGTGTCCTCTCTTGCCCTCTCTGGCCAAGATAAAGCAAAGCAGTTCGACACATACAACAACACAGAGCTACCATGGAATAAACATACAGTCAATAATACAGTAGAAAAAGGAAAAAATCTATATACAGTGAGTGCAAATGAGATAAGATAAGGCAAAAAATAGACCATGGTGGCGAAGTAATTACAATATCGCAATTAAATGGAATGGTAGATGTGCAGAAGATTAATGTGCAAGTAGAGATACTGGGGTGCAATGGAGCAAGGTAAATAAATACAGTATGGGGATGAGGTAATTAGATGGGTTGTTTACAGATATGCTATGTACAGGTGGTAACATTGATACATGCATGAGAGCATTAGCTGTTCTGGAAGACTGTGTGATCACGCTCTCTGCAGCCAATGTGAGTAAGACATTTAAACAGGTTAACATTCACAAGGCTGCAGGGCCAGACGGATTAACAGGATGTGTACTCGCTGACCAACTGGCAAGTGTCTTCACTGACATTTTCAACCTCTCCCTGTCTGAGTCTGTATTACCAACATGTTTCAAGAAGACCACCATAGTCCCTGTTCCCAAGAACACTAAGGTAACCTGCCTAGATGACTACCGACCTGTAGCACTCACGCCTGTAGCCATGAAGTGCTTTTGAAGGCTGGTCATGGCTCACATCAACATCATTACTGTAGAAAACCTAGACCCACTCCAATTTGCATACCGCCCCAACAGATCATCAGATTATCCAGTCTCTATTGCACTCCACACTACCCTTTCACACCTGGACAAAATGAACACCTATGTGAGAATGCTGTTCATTGACTACAGCTCAGTGTTCAACACCATAGTGCCCTGAAAGTGCAACACTAAGCTAAGGACCCTGGGACTAAACACCTTCCTCTGCAACTGGATCCTGGACTTCCTGACGGGCCGTCCCCAGGTGGTAAGGGTAGGTAACAATAGATCAGCCATGCTGATCCTCAACACGGGGGCCCCTCAGTGGTGTGTGTTCAGTCCCCTCTGACTCCAACACCATCATTAAGTTTGCAGATGACACAACAGTGGTAGGCCTGATCACTGACAACGATGAGACAGCCTATAGGGAGGAGGTCAGAGACCTAGCCGTTGTGGTGCCAGGACAACAACCTCTCCCACAACGTGATCAAGACACAGGAGATGATTGTGGACTACAGGAAAAGGAGGACCGAGCATTATCATCGCTGGGGCTGTAGTGGAGCAGGTTGAGAGTTTTAAGTTCCTTGGTGTCCACATCACAAACAAACTATCATGGTCCATGCACACCAAGACAGTCGTGAAGAGAGCATGACAAAACATACAATATTCCCTCTCAGAGGACAGAAACGATTTGGCATGGGTCCTCAGATCCTCAGTAAGTCTAACAGCTGCGCCATCGAGAGCATCTTGACTGGTTGCATCACTGCCTGGTATGCCAACCTCAAGGCACTCCAAACACAAGGCCCCACAGACAGTACTGCGTACGGCCCAGTACATCACTGGGTCCAAGCGTCCTGCCACCCAGGACCTCTATATACTGTATATGACTCCTGAACAGCTAGTCAAACAGCTACCCAGACTATTTGCATTACCCCCCCCCTTTTACGTTGCTGCTACTCTCTTTTTATTATCTATGCATAGTCCCTTTAACTCTACCTACATGTATATGTTGCCTCAATTACCTCAACAAACCAGTGCCCCCGCACATTTGTACGGGTAACCCCTGTATATAGCCCGCTATTGTTATTTTACTGCTGCTCTTAGGTTATTTGTTACTTTTATTTATTATTTTTTACTTATCAATTTTTTTTACTAAACACGTATTTATCGTAAAACTGCATTGTTGGTTAAGGGCTTGTAAATAAGCATTTCACGATATGTGATAAATATTATTTTATTTTATTTTATTTGGACAAACCTGCCTCCTCACTTCCTTATCAGTGTTTAGTGTGTCTTTGACCATAAACCACTTACATTATTATCTTTCATCATTAATCCTTCCTGTTTGCTTTGTGTGTGTGTCTGTCTTGAGTGTGTTATTAAATGCCTGAATAGTATCTCTGTCTCCTACTGGTCATTCTATGTCCTTTAACCAGGATGCTGGACAAGTTGTACCTAGAATTTAAACCGACACCTCTTTCAAGACCACCACCATTTGGTGCCACTTTTTTCCATGGTCCTTCGAGCCGGATACGTGCAATTGTCCTGGACTATGACCAGTAGCGTTGTAAGTAACATGAACATTTCCCAGGAAATAGACATATCTAATATTGGGAGAAATCTTAAATTCTTGTTAATCTAACTGCACTGCCCAATTTACAGTAGCTATTACAGTGAAATAATACCATGCTATTGTTTGAAAGAGCACAATTTTGAACATGAAAAGTTATTCATAAACAAATTAGGCACATTTGTGCAGTCGTGATACAACATTTTGAACAGAAATACAATGGTCCATTGGATCAGTCTAACACTTTATACATATACTGAATACTGAAAATCTAAATTGCACCTGGGCTGGAATAATACATTATGGCCTCTCTCTTGCATTTCAAAGATGATGGTACAAAAAATACAAAATAATGTTTTTTTTTCCTTCTTTGTATTATCTTTTACTAGATCTATTGTGTTATATTCTACTACATTCCTTTCACATTTCCATAAACTCCAACGTGTTTCCTTTCAAATGGTACCAATAATATGCATATCCTTGCTTCGGGGCTGCGCTACAGGCAGTTTGATTTGGGTATGTCATTTTAGGAAAAAAAATGTTTAAAAGGGGCTTATGCTTAAGAGGTTTTAACCACGTCGTCCAAAGCTCTCCAGGCAACTGTTGTGACGTGACTTGAATTAATGTGATGACTGTTATTTATCAAATCAACTAACTATATTTAATTGTTACCCGATTAAATTAATCATGTGACAATTAACTCATTAGGAATATGGGGCACCACGGAAGAAGTTGTTTAAAGAGTTACCATCTCCGAAATAAACTCTAAAGATATATAAACATATGTAATATATTGATAATAGTCACTTATTAATAATTACCTCATATTAGTCTCATTCTGAATGTTGCAGACTTCTTGAATCCGCAAGAACCCCTGCCTTTTCTGATTATTCAGTACAATACACATTTTTTTATTTACTAATGAACTAAATAATAACACAGAATACACATTTACATGAGACAAAGGTCCCTGGTGGACTGACATGCACAGCTGCAGACTGTCAAATGTTCTGGTCTAGTCTTTATCTTGTTCACTCGTGTTGAGAGTTTCAGAGTTTCTAACCATTTCAAGGTGTGGTCAACGCTTCACACTTCTCTGGTCTGATAGGTGCGGTTATCTTCTCACCTCATGTTGAGTCTTAGAGTTTCAACCATTCGTAATGTTCAGCTCACGCTGTCTGTCTGCTGGTCTGTTAGGTGAGGTTATCTTCTCACCTCGTGTTTTTTCCACGTTTCAGAGTTTCCAACCATGTTGTTCTTCTGTTGGTCTGATATGTTAATTCTTAGCGAGTTCTTTTAAGCACTCTAGTTGGAAAGCCGCTTCCATCACACTGACACAATCTTCTGACCTCATTAGGGGCGTGTCTTAGTTAATGTGCCAGGACATGAAAAACCATTATCTCATTAGACAACCAAAATCACATTCCTATCTTTAAAAAATAGTTTCCTAGTTCTTCATATTGTAATAGCATCATACTGGATGGAAACTTTACAGCTAGAATGTGTTTCCTTAATAATGACATCACAAAATGAAAAGCAATATGGCAGGATTATTCTTTAGATCCCACAGAAAATTCTTAACATTGCTATCTTATGAATATTGTTCCTATATTCACTTTTTGGACAAAAAGATTTTGGGAGGCAAAATGTCTGTAACAAAACCATACCAATCTTGCTACTAGAGAGCCAGAGGGAGAGTTCTCTCTCCCTTCATTTATGACAGGGTGTGATGGTGTCATAAAACTGGTAAGACCCCCTCCCCTTCTCCTCTCCTGTGGGAGAGAAAGGGATCTGTCAGCCATTTGCCAAGCTGATCTGAAGCCTTGGATCCTCGCCCAGGAGGGTCATGACACAGCCAACCCAACGACAACAGTGCAGCAAGACCAGTGACTGCCAGTGCTCAAGTCTGTCCAGAAACAGCTACCAAGGCCCAAGCCATTCCAGTAGCCAGCAGAGCTCCACTCCACACCCCATGAGCAGCACTTGAGCCAGACAAGCTATTGCCAACAGACAAGCCTGCCCTGCGACCAACAGAGCTCCGGCAGGCTGAGCCGTCAACAGAGCAGCAGCCACACCATCAACAGCCAGCATTCCAGCTTGCTCAGCCTGCAGACAGCCAGCCAAGCCTGCAGCTACAGCAGGTGCCTGAGCTGGCTACCTAACCGACACAGCCTGTTTCTCCTTGTTGACATGTTGTCTCCAGACTTGACTATCTTCCTGGTCCCAGTGTCCACTGCCGTCCTCGAGGACCAGTCCAGCGTTGACCTGGGTCCATCTCCAGACCCAGCTCTGGGCTGGTGCTGACCATCTGCTCAAGAAAAAAATTTGTCCCGCAGCTGAATCTAGTTGATGATCCCTGCTGTATAACATATGGTTGAAAAATGTCTGAAACATTTAATTTTGAAACTCATTCTCTTGAAATGTGTTTTAAAGAATGAAAGTAGCACTAACATTTTGTGGGCTGTCTGTAATTCACTACCCATGCTATTAAGTATTAGAAGAATACATTTTACCAGAATGCATTTACATCAAGCATTTCAGAGTTGAAGGGAACAGACTATAATCCCAAAGTTTCTAAACCCAGAGGCACAACATTGCGAGACTTCCGGGAACGCTTGTGAAACAGAACATACAGACCAGGCCAGGGTTTGGAGATTGAGAAGTCAAGGAAAGAAGTGAGCTCCGGCAGGCCGAGGAAAATTATTCCTCAGTTGTTCACTTTCTCAAAATCTAAAAGCACAACCTCGAGCCAATGCCTTAAGTAGTTGAACATGTTATTACTCCAACCTCATGAAAGTGACAAACTGACACCTTTCTGTTTTCATAAAAAACAACATTATATCGAAGGAGTGCCTTTGATTTGATGGCCTGCACATGCACAGCTCGACTCAAGATGACAGTTAGACCGTTAGACGTGTTTTCTACACCTGAGTTTTGCTAGCTAATGTCAAATCAAATCAAATGTATTTATAAAGCCCTTCTTACATCAGCTCATGTCTCAAAGTTCTGTACAGAAACCCAGCCTAAAACCTCAAACAGCAAGCAATGCAGGTGTAGAAGCACTGTGGCTAGGAAAAACTCCCTAGAAAGGCCAGAACCTAGGAAGAAACCTAGCTATGAGGGGTGGCCAGTCCTCTTCTGGCTGTGCCGGGTGGAGATTATAACAGAACATGGCCAAGATGTTCAAATGGTCATAGATGCCCGGCAGGGTCAAATAATAATAATCACAGTGGTTGTCGATGGTGCAACAGGTCAGCACCTCAGGAGTAAATGTCAGTTGGCTTTTCATAGCTGATCATTCAGAGTATCTCTACCTCTCCTGCTGTCTCTAGAGATTTGAAAACAGCAGGTCTAGGACAGGTAGCACATCCGGTGAACAGGTTAGGGTTCCATAGCCACAGGCGGAACAGTTGAAACTGGAGCAGCAGCACGGCCAGGTGGACTGGGGACAGCAAAGAGTCATAAGCCCAGGTTGTCCTGAGGCATGGTCCTATCTCCATGACATCGCCTACAAGTGTAATTGGGGATTTCTAAACCGTTTTTGCCTATCTTCATACTGTTCTGGCTTTGCTATCGTTGGAATAACCTTCCATCTCATGACATGTTTGCAGTGAGAAGTGGAAGATGGCTCTGGTAAATAAAGTGCCTTTGGAAAGTATTCAGACCCCTTGACTTTTCCCACATTGTTTTTACGATACAGCTTTATTCTTAAACGGATAAAAAAAAATCTGTAATCTACACACAATACCCCATAATGACAAAGTGAAAACCGGTTTGTAGAAATCTTTGCAAAACAAAATCAACATAAAAAATAAATACCTTATTTCCACAAGTATTCAGACCCTTTGCTTTGAGACTCGAAATTGGGCTCAGGTGCATCCTCTTTCCATTGATCATCCATGTGATGGTTCTACAACTTGAATGGAGTCCACCTGTGGTAAATTCAATTGATTGGACATGATTTGGAAAGGCACACCCCTGTCTATATACGGTCCCACAGTTGACAGTGCATGTCAGAGTAAAAACCAAGCCATGAGGTCAAAGGAATTTCCCATAGAGCTCCAAGACAAGATTGTGTCGAGGCACAGATCTGAGGAAGGGTACCAAAACTTTTCTGCAGCATTGAAGGTCCCCAAGAACACAGTAGCCTCCATCATTCATAATATCTCTACGAATAGCCGCCTCCAAAGTCGTTTTAGAGAATTCGACAGTAGATCCAACCAGCCACACAACCACAGATCACGTGTTATGGTATTTTATCGATGGCAATTTTAATGCACAACAATACCGCAACAAGATCCTGAGGCCCATTGTCTGGCCATTCATCAGCCACCATCACCCCATGTTTCAGCATGACAATGCTCAGCACCATGTCGCAAGGATCTGTACACAATTCCTGGAAGCTGAAAATGTCCCATTTCTTCCACGTCCTGCATCCTCACCAGACATGTCACCCATTGAGCATGTTTGGGATGCTCTGGATCGACATGTACGACAGCGTGTTCCAGTTCCTGCCAATATCCAGCAACTTCGCACAGCCATTGAACAACATTCCACAGGCCACAATCAACAGACTGATCAACTCTATGCAAAGGAGATGAGCTGCATGAGGCAAATGATGGTCACACCAGATACTGACTGATTTTTTGATCCACGTCCCTCCATGTCATATCTGTATGACAGGAAGTAGAATTTAATTAACAAACCAATTCAAAGATTTTCAACTCGGACATAAAACATGAACTTCTCATTACTTTGACACATATGGTACGGTGCCTTCAAAAAATATTCAGAACCCTTGACTTTTTCCACATTTTTTTAGCTTACAGACTTATTCTAAAATTGATTAAATTGTTTTTCCCCCCCTCATCAATCTACACACAATACCGCATAACGTCAGGGGAAAAACAGGTTTTTAGACATTTTCGCAAATGTATTAAAAATTAAAAACTGAAATATCACATTTACCTATGTATTCAGACCCTTTACTCAGTACTTTGTTGAAGCACCTTTGGCAGTGATTACAGCCTCGAGTCTTCTTGGGTATGACGCTACAAGCTTGGCACACCTGTATTTGGGGAGTTTCTCCCATTCTTCTCTATACATCCTCTTAAACTCTGTCAGGCTGGATTGGGAGCGTTGCTGCACAGCTATTTTCAGGTATCTTCAGATATGTTCAATCGGGTTCAAGTCCGGGCTCTGGCTGGGCTACTCAAGGAAATTCAGAAACTTTTTCCAGACTTGTTCTTGGCTGTGTGCTTGGGGTCATTGTCCTGTTTGAAGGTGAAACTTTGCCCCAGTCTGAGGACCTGAGTGCTCTGAAGCAGGTTTTCAATGAGGATCTCTTTGCTCCTTCATCCTTCCCTTGATCCTGAAGGTTAGTGTCTTTTCTGTAAGGAAGCTAATTATCCATCATTTATGACATTCCTGGAAGTGTGTAAACTATATTAATTTAAAACCATATAATTTTTGTATGTTCTCTATAGTTATGTACTTGAAAATGTATCAATTGACCAATTCGGCACATTTGGGCAGACTTGATACACCATTTTGAACAGTAATGCAATGGTTAATTGGATCAGTCTAAAACTTTGCCTCCATCTAGTGGCTAAAATCTAAATTGCGCCTAGAGTCCTAGGTCATATAATGGTCTTTCTCTTGCATTTCAAAAATGGAGAGAAAAAAATAGAAAACTCATGTTTTTGTCTTTGTATTATCCTTTACCAGTTCTAATGTGTTATATTTTCCTACATTAATTTCACATTTCCACAAACTTTAAAGTGTTTCCTTCAAATGTTAGCAAGAATAGGCTACCTGGGGCGGTAGGTACCCTAGTGGTTAGAGCACTGGACTAGTAACCAAAAGGTTGTGAGATCAAATCCCTGAGCTGACAAGGTAAAAATCTATTGTTCTGGCCCTGAACAAGGCAGTTAACCCACTGTTCCTAGGCCATCATTGAAAATAAGAATTTGTCCTTAACTGACTTGCCTAGTTAAATAAAGAAAAAATGTTTTTAAAAATATCCTTGCTTCAGGTCCTGAGCTACAGGCAGTTAGATTTGGTTAGGTCATTTTAGGTGAAAAAAGGGTCAGATCATTAACATTCAATTCTCTGGCAACAGTTCTGGTGGACATTTCTGCAGTCATCATGCCAATTGCACACTCCATCAAAACGTGAGACATCTGTGATATTGTGTTGTGTGACAAAACTGCTCATTTTAGAGTGGCCTGTTATTGTCCCCAGCACAAGGTGCACCTATATAATGATCATACTGTTTAATCAGCTTTCTGACATGCCACACCTCTCCTTAACAAAGGAGAAATGACACCAGGGATGTAAACAAATGTGTACACAAAATTTGAGAGAAATACGTTTTTTTGTGCGAGTAGTTCAGCTCATGAAACATGTTGCTTTTATATTTTTGTTGAGCATAAATTCAAAAATTGTAAATTGAGCACAACCCTGGGGAAAGACCAGGGTCTTAGTTGAAGATCACCTTTGTTAATGAATCTCCATTAAGAGAATCAGACCAACCTACCCACAGGGCACAGACGTCAACGTCTATTCAACGTTGTTCATCGTAATTTAATTGAACTGACGTAGAAACAACGTTGATTCAATCAGTACATATGCCCTTTCAAAACAAAGGAATGTTGATGCATGAGGGGGTGTTCATGAGAGAATAGAACAAGCCTGCCATCCAACAGTCTGCTCTGGTTCAACCCCAGATACCCATTAGCTCATTGACCTGTGCTGAAGATCTCTAATTTAATAAGTGAGATGAATTGACACAGGAAAGAGAGTGAGAGAGAGAGATAGAGAGAGACAGAGAAGGAAAGAAGTTTGAGAAAGCAAGAGAGGGAAAGAGGCAGAGAGAGAGTGAGAGTTAGAGACTAGATAGTGTTTTACAGAAATTAAGATGAAAAAGTAATGAATCTTTGACTGATCCTCTGTGAGATGACTTCTGCTGCTGTAGTCTCTAATAACCATTCAGTATAACATCATTACCTAGTCCTAGACCAGCAGGCATTCATCCACCCAACACAGATAGCATCATTAAACCAATATCTATCATTTATCATCATTGAGGAAGAGCAATCCTAACATGCAGGCCTGTTGTAAACTTGTCCTCACTTCAACTTTGTGGCCGTGGATAGAAATAATTACTATGCTCCTCTGCAAACCTTTTCTTCTCAACCTCTGATTTCCAGGGAAATAAATTTGAGGTGATTAACACACGCCTCCTTTTAAATTCCACTTGTCACAGGATAGGACAGATAGACAGCAGTTCATTGCCTTTATTCAGATGATGAACATCAACAGAGAGAGGACAGTGAGTGTATATGCATTTAGATGTATCTCTCTCCCTCTCTGTATCATAACAGCCTTTGAACATCCAAGGCTGTGGTTTAATCAGTCTGCCTCGCAGGGTGGTCCTTTTCTGAAAAACAATCTGTTGCTCCTCTATGAGTGTCCCAGCCCTACCTTCGTCCCAAATGACACCCTATTCCCTACATAGTGCACTGCTCTGGTCAATGTAGTGCACTATGTAGAGAATAGTTTCATTTGGGAAGCTTCCCTTGTGTCTGAGCACGAGATAGCCCCCTGTTGGACTGAAAAGAAATCCAGTGGTCTTGATCCTTATAATACATAATATTCCATTTAGCAGATGCTTTTAACCAACGTGACTAACAGTCATGTGTGCATACATCGTATCACTCTCACATCATCTGTACTCAACCTCAAAGGAACACACTAACTTTAAAGGCAGAGGCAGACCTGTAGTGAACGTAGTAGCAGATGGCCCTCATAACCGAATGCTGTGTGACTTTTTAGTGGTAACTTCTATATGACACGAACACAT
Source organism: Oncorhynchus gorbuscha (assembly GCF_021184085.1). Taxonomy (NCBI): domain Eukaryota; kingdom Metazoa; phylum Chordata; class Actinopteri; order Salmoniformes; family Salmonidae; genus Oncorhynchus; species Oncorhynchus gorbuscha. The sequence goes on from NC_060178.1 coordinate 94,906,359, forward strand.
GACCAGCAAAGGAATAACACCCATTTAGAGACACAGGACATCTGATTGCATAAGGAATGTGTGTGGATGTATGGTCAGTTATATGCAGGGATTGACATTAAGGTGTGAAAGGCCAGGAGTATGTCATGAATGCCCAAAGATTATAGACACTTGTGAAAAAAGCTGTTTACACACAAACATCATAACTTGTTTAAGTGAAAGACTGACAATTGGGAAGAACAAGAAAGATCAGGCTACAGGCAGTGGTTGGTTGTTTTCAGTGAAAAATGTCACCTGCCTAATGGGGCAACAACAGATCAGCCTGAACTTGCCCAGGGCAATAAAGTAACCCATAATAAGTATTTGGTGCATAACAAGTTCTCTCATTATATTCCATGCCAACCTCTCAAATCTGTTGAATACACTACCTGCTGAGAACTAGAATGTCCTTGTTAATTTTACATAGAACAGACAGTGAGGCAGGATGTTAGTGAGAGTTCTTTATTTGGACTAATACAATAAATACAACTAGAGGAGCACACCGTCAATTTCCTCCTCCTTTTTACTGCAGCCAATCACAGGGTTCAAATTACAGTCACCTGACTCTTCATAGACCTGATTAGAAGTCTCAGAAGTCAGGTCAGTCTGTTGCATTCTGGGATTGGACCCAAGATCTTAGAGGACCTTTAGGGGACAGCAAAGATCATGGGAGTCAAAAACAAGATCGAGGTCTAAAGTTGCCTCGTAACCACAGATGTACAATAGGATCAGATTACCCTCCCAACAGTCCTAACGGGAGGACAGTAAAATACCTGTTTCTGGACTAGTGGTTAGGGGTCAATTCTACCTACTCCTCAACAAGGCCCGTTCTTCAGATCAATGACTCCACATTACAAACAAAATGGAAGCTCGGACAAACTACTACTCTTTCAGTGAGACAGTCAAATCTGGTCATGTTCAGTGGGCACCAAAAATGACCGCTCATCTTCAGTTGCAAAGCATTTTGCTACGTTGTGACCTAGTGAACACGACCATAGGTTTAGCAGGACATCACTTGTATGGCACTACCCAAATACTGGACTATTGCTCAATTTCTTTTCAAATAAGTACCAAAGAGTTTTGAAGCATTGCAGGTTGACAGCAGTAATATTCAAATATTTAAAATGAGTCTTATGTAACAATATTTCAGGAATGTTGGAAAATGTCTTCCCATTTAAGGAAAAGACAACAATGTTAATTCAGTAATCCATTGTAGTCACATAGAACATCATACATTTTTAAACAGCAGCAATCGAAATGACTTTTTTTCTGCCAAAGAACCCGGCATCATAGAAACGTGAACTGTAGATATCTAATCAGTCCTCTTAAAAAGGTGTCCTCACACAGGAAAGAAAACACAGATCTCAACCCAGAAGAATACTGTTGTTTTCAAAAGGTTCAGTTCTTAACTGGGAAGACATGGAGTCTAGGAAACAGCTGAATAGGTAATAAAGTCATTAACTTGATCAAATATGGCATCAGTCAAACACTTGATCCATTTCCTTGTAGTGACCGTAACACCTTTAGTTCTCAAGACGAGGAGTCTTATGTGTGTCACTGTGTGAACCTACCTTAAGTAGACCAGTGTAACAATACTACAGTCACCATCTCTGCAAGGCAACAAAACACATCAAAATCTACTAAAATAGGGATCATAACTTAACTTCTGACCAAATCTGGTAAACAAACCCTGATGCAAAACAAACAGAGTAAAACCTACCCAAACACAAGACAACCATGTAACAATGTCAACGTCACACTTGGTAACAGGTACAGTGCTTGAACAGGTGTTAGACATGTGAAAGAGACAGGAGGCTACGTCCAGGTGGAACAGACCTATGTCTGCATCATTAGGACACTGCTAGGGTTTGGCATAAGATAAAACATGCAAATACACGCACAAACACACCATGAGTAGATAAAAAGGGTCCACCCACACAGCTTTATCATCAAGGTAACGACACACCGTTTAGCAGTATCATAACACAGCAGCTAGGTAGGTTATCTAGTCATTGGTCAGTTGGCAACACAGCCAGGCTCACATGCTAGGCTAGCTATTGGGTTGAGCCAGCGTGTTTCCAGTTGTAGCAGGATTATCAGTATGGACATTTATTCTACCGTTCCAAACATGATAAAGATAATGACATGATAAAAGAGAGGAGCTTATTGGTAGCGTAACATACAGCACGATTTGTTCCCATGGGAACATACCCTGTGCAGCGAGACGAGCTTTAATTGGTGGGGGATTGCGTCCATTATATATATTAATCAATGGGGTTTAGATTTGATGATAGGAGAAGTTGATGCTATTGGGGGAGAGGCTGGGAATGGGCGGGACTGGTCTAACCCTCTCGGGCACTAATGCGTGGCTCGGCCAATGAGCTGTGGATGATGCTGCTGATAGACTCAACCCCCTCTCCTTCCAGGAAGCTGCGGTGGTCTCCCTCGATGACGTGAACCGACACCTTACCATCACACACCTGGGGAGAAACAAAACCAGTTATTATAGTTGTGTGTGTGTGTGTGTGTGTGTGTGTGTGTGTGTGTGTGTGTGTGTGTGTGTGTGTGTGTGTGTGTGTGTGTGTGTGTGCGCGCAAAAATCACCTCGTTCAGTTTGTAGTCAGCCCCCAAGTTGTCTCCGTAGTCGCTGCTGGCCTTGGCGCGAAGCAGGGTGACGTTGCCATGGTATTTGGTTGTCGGGACGTAACCGTCGGCAGCCTTGAGTTTGTAGTAGAATGTGGCGGCGGCGAATCGCAGGGAGTCTTCACTGACATTCTTATGGCTGGAGGTGATGAGGTCCACCGCCATGTTGACACGGGCTTTCAGATCAGACAGAGGGAGGAGGGTCTCCAACAACTAGACAGAGAGGGGGAGGGTGGTAGAAGGGGAGAGAGTTATCATTAATAGCAGACATACATTTACTCAGTGAAAACAATGTACTGAGCAAATATCAAATTGGATTTTTACAAAATTACCAGACGACAGACCAAGTATTTACCCTGCACACCCTGTGACAAACAAACAACCCGAAACAAAGGCTTTGTCGACTCAATTTGGCTCAATGAGGGTCTGGTATATAAATTGATGGAAAGTGGTGTTGGATCTGATAATGTTGTATGTTTTTCCTCCATGTAAACAACAGTGTCAAAACACATTTCTTTCCACAGGGCCGTGGGGTGAGACAGGGATGCAGCTTAAGCCCCGTCCTCTTAAACATATATATCAACGAATTGGCAACGGCACTAGAACAGTCTGCAGCACCCAGCCTCACCCCACTCGAATCTGAAGTCAAATTACTACTGATGACCTGGTGCTTCTGTCACCAACCAAGGACGGCCTACAGCAGCACCTACATCTTCTGCACAGATTCTGTCAGACCTGGGCCCTGACAGCAAATCTCAGTAAAACCAAAATAATGGTGTTCCAAAAAAGGTCCAGTTGCCAGGACCACAAATACAAATTGCATCCAGACACCGTTACCCTAGAGCACACAAACTATACATACCTCGGCCTAAACATCAACACCACAGGTAACTTCCACAAAGCTGTGTACGATCTGAGAGACAAAGCAAGAAGGTCCTTCTATGCCATCAAAATAACATAAAATTTGACATACCAATTAGGACCTGGCTAAAAAGACTTGAATCAGTTATAGAACCCATTGCCCTTTATGGTTGTGAGGTCTGGGGTCTGGTCACCAACCAAGAATAAAAAATGATAACATGTGACAAACACCAAATTGAGACTCTGAATGCAGAAGTTTGCAAAAACAATGTAAAACACTAAACAATTCAGGCCGATAACCAGCTAATCAAAATCCAGAAGAGACGTTAAATTCTACAACCACCTAAAAGGAAGTGAATCTCAAACCTTCCATAACAAAGCGATCCACTACAGAGAGATGAACCTAGAGAAGAGTACCCTAAGCAAGCTGGTCCTGGGGCTCTGTTCACAAACACACCCCACAGCTCCAGCACAGCAACACAATTAGACCCAACAAAAACATGAGAAAACAAAAATATATATTTTTTATCTTTATTTAACTAGGCAAGTCAGTTAAACACTAATTCTTATTTTCAATGACGGCCTAGGTACAGTGGGTTAACTGCCTGTTCATGGGCAGAAGGACAGATTGGTACCTTGTCAGCTCGGTAACCTTTCGGTTACTAGTCCAACACTCTAACCACTAGGCTACCCTGATACATTATAAAGAATTAACAAAGAAACAGAACAAACTAGAATGTATGACAATATTAAAGACACATATTTCCCTCAGATTACACAGACCCACTACGAATTTGAAAACAAATCCAATTTTGATGAATCTATTGGGTGAAATACCACAGTGTGTTGATGTATTTTCCCTTTTAACTATTTGCACATAGACATTTGAAATGTCTTTATGCTTTTGGAACATTTGAATGTAAAGTTACTGTTAATTTTATATTATTTATTTCCCTTTTGTTTATTATCCATTTAACTTGCTTTGGCAAAGTAAACATATGTTTCACATGCCAATAAAGCCCTTAAATTGAATTGAGAGTAGGGGGTGTACAAGGAGAGAGGGGGGTACAAGGAGGGGGGGGGTACAAGGAGAGAGGGGGGGGGGGGGTACAAGGAGAGAGGGAGAGCGGTACACAGAGAGAGTACAGAGCGGTAGAGAGAGGGGGGGGGTACAGAGCGAGAGAGGGGGGGTACAGAGCGGTACACAGAGAGCACAGGTACACAGAGAGAGGTACACAGAGAGCGGTACACAGAGAGAGGTACACAGAGAGAGAGAGGGGGGGGGTACAGAGCGAGAGAGCGGTACACAGAGAGAGGTACACAGAGAGCGGTACACAGAGAGAGGTACACAGAGAGCGGTACACAGAGAGCGGTACACAGAGAGCGGTACACAGAGAGCGGTACACAGAGAGAGGTACACAGAGAGAGGTACACAGAGAGAGGTACACAGAGAGAGAGATGGGTACCTTGCTGTACTCGATGCCAGTGAACTGCTGGATGAAGGCACACATAGCTTCAGTCTCTGCCTCTGACTCGTTACCAGGGGTCAGCTTGGATTTGTAGCTCTGAAAGGAAAATAACCTAATGTTGGTATTCAAACTCCACATAACTCTACACTGTGGTTCGTGTTGTTATTCTAACTCTACACTACACTGTGGTTCGTGTTGGTATTCTAACTCTGCACTACACTGTGGTTCGTGTTGTTATTCTAACTCTACACTACACTGTGGTTCGTGTTGGTATTCTAACTCTACACTGTGGTTCGTGTTGGTATTCTAACTCTGCACTGTGGTTCGTGTTGGTATTCTAACTCTGCACTGTGGTTCGTGTTGGTATTCTAACTCTGCACTGTGGTTCGTGTTGGTATTCTAACTCTGCACTGTGGTTCGTGTTGGTATTCTAACTCTGCACTGTGGTTCACGTTGGTATTCTATCTCTACACTGTGGTTCGTGTTGGTATTCTAACTCTGCACTACACTGTGGTTCGTGTTGGTATTCTATCTCTACACTACACTGTGGTTCGTGTTGGTATTCTAACTCTGCACTGTGGTTCGTGTTGGTATTCTATCTCTACACTACACTGTGGTTCACTGCACTGTGTTCGTGTTGGTATTCTAACTCTGCACTGTGGTTCGTGTTGGTATTCTAACTCTGCACTGTGGTTCTAACTCTGCACTGTGGTTCATTCTATTCTATCTCTACACTGTGGTTCGTGTTGGTATTCTAACTCTGCACTACACTGTGGTTCGTGTTGGTATTCTATCTCTACACTACACTGTGGTTCGTGTTGGTATTCTAACTCTGCACTGTGGTTCGTGTTGGTATTCTATCTCTACACTACACTGTGGTTCGTGTTGGTATTCTAACTCTGCACTGTGGTTCGTGTTGGTATTCTATCTCTACACTACACTGTGGTTCGTGTTGGTATTCTAACTCTACACTACACTGTGGTTCGTGTTGGTATTCTAACTCTGCACTGTGGTTCGTGTTGGTATTCTAACTCTGCACTGTGGTTCACGTTGGTATTCTAACTCTGCACTGTGGTTCGTGTTGGTATTCTAACTCTGCACTGTGGTTCGTGTTGGTATTCTAACTCTACACTGCACTGTGGTTCACGTTGGTATTCTAACTCTGCACTGCACTGTGGTTCGTGTTGGTATTCTAACTCTGCACTGTGGTTCGTGTTGGTATTCTAACTCTGCACTGTGGTTCGTGTTGGTATTCTAACTCTGCACTGTGGTTCGTGTTGGTATTCTAACTCTGCACTGTGGTTCGTGTTGGTATTCTAACTCTACACTGCACTGTGGTTCACGTTGGTATTCTAACTCTGCACTGTGGTTCGTGTTGGTATTCTAACTCTGCACTGTGGTTCGTGTTGGTATTCTAACTCTGCACTGTGGTTCACGTTGGTATTCTATCTCTGCACTGTGGTTCGTGTTGGTATTCTAACTCTGCACTACACTGTGGTTCGTGTTGGTATTCTAACTCTACACTACACTGTGGTTCGTGTTGGTATTCTAACTCTGCACTGTGGTTCACGTTGGTATTCTAACTCTGCACTGTGGTTCACGTTGGTATTCTATCTCTACACTACACTGTGGTTCGTGTTGTTATTCTAACTCTACACTACACTGTGGTTCGTGTTGTTATTCTAACTCTACTCTACACTGTGGTTCGCGTTGGTATTCTAACTCTACACTACACTGTGGTTCGTGTTGTTATTCTAACTCTACACTGTGGTTCGTGTTGGTATTCTAACTCTACACTACACTGTGGTTCGTGTTGTTATTCTAACTCTACACTGTGGTTCGTGTTGGTATTCTAACTCTACACTACACTGTGGTTCGTGTTGTTATTCTAACTCTACACTGTGGTTCGTGTTGGTATTCTATCTCTACACTGTGGTTCGTGTTGTTATTCTAACTCTACACTACACTGTGGTTCGTGTTGTTATTCTAACTCTACACTACACTGTGGTTCGTGTTGTTATTCTAACTCTACACTACACTGTGGTTCGTGTTGTTATTCTAACTCTACACTACACTGTGGTTCGTGTTGTTATTCTAACTCTACACTGTGGTTCGTGTTGGTATTCTAACTCTACACTACACTGTGGTTCGTGTTGTTATTCTAACTCTACACTGTGGTTCGTGTTGGTATTCTATCTCTACACTGTGGTTCGTGTTGTTATTCTAACTGTGGTTCTACACTACACTGTGGTTCGTGTTGTTATTCTAACTCTACACTACACTGTGGTTCGTGTTGTTATTCTAACTCTACACTACACTGTGGTTCGTGTTGTTATTCTAACTCTAACTCTACACTGTGGTTCGTGTTGTTATTCTAACTCTACACTGTGGTTCGTGTTGGTATTCTACACTGTGGTTCGTGTTGTTATTCTAACTCTACACTACACTGTGGTTCGTGTTGTTATTCTAACTCTACACTACACTGTGGTTCGTGTTGTTATTCTAACTCTACACTACACTGTGGTTCGTGTTGTTATTCTAACTCTACACTGTGGTTCGTGTTGTTATTCTAACTCTACTCTACACTGTGGTTCGCGTTGGTATTCTAACTCTACACTACACTGTGGTTCGTGTTGTTATTCTAACTCTACACTGTGGTTCGTGTTGGTATTCTATCTCTGCACTGTGGTTCGTGTTGTTATTCTAACTCTACACTGTGGTTCGTGTTGGTATTCTAACTCTGCACTGTGGTTCGTGTTGGTATTCTAACTCTGCACTACACTGTGGTTCGTGTTGGTATTCTAACTCTGCACTGTGGTTCGTGTTGGTATTCTAACTCTGCACTGTGGTTCACGTTGGTATTCTAACTCTGCACTGTGGTTCACGTTGGTATTCTATCTCTACACTGTGGTTCGTGTTGGTATTCTAACTCTGCACTACACTGTGGTTCGTGTTGGTATTCTATCTCTACACTACACTGTGGTTCGTGTTGGTATTCTAACTCTGCACTGTGGTTCGTGTTGGTATTCTATCTCTACACTACACTGTGGTTCGTGTTGGTATTCTAACTCTGCACTGTGGTTCGTGTTGGTATTCTATCTCTGCACTGTGGTTCGTGTTGGTATTCTAACTCTGCACTGTGGTTCGTGTTGGTATTCTAACTCTGCACTGTGGTTCACGTTGGTATTCTAACTCTGCACTGTGGTTCGTGTTGGTATTCTAACTCTGCACTGTGGTTCGTGTTGGTATTCTAACTCTACACTGCACTGTGGTTCGCGTTGGTATTCTAACTCTACACTGCACTGTGGTTCACGTTGGTATTCTAACTCTACACTGCACTGTGGTTCACGTTGGTATTCTAACTCTGCACTGTGGTTCGTGTTGGTATTCTAACTCTGCACTACACTGTGGTTCGTGTTGGTATTCTAACTCTACACTACACTGTGGTTCGTGTTGGTATTCTATCTCTACACTGTGGTTCGTGTTGGTATTCTAACTCTGCACTACACTGTGGTTCGTGTTGGTATTCTAACTCTACACTACACTGTGGTTCGTGTTGGTATTCTAACTCTGCACTACACTGTGGTTCGTGTTGGTATTCTAACTCTGCACTGTGATTCACGTTGGTATTCTATCTCTACACTACACTGTGGTTCGTGTTGTTATTCTAACTCTACACTACACTGTGGTTCGTGTTGTTATTCTAACTCTACACTGTGGTTCGTGTTGTTATTCTAACTCTACACTACACTGTGGTTCGTGTTGTTATTCTAACTCTACACTACACTGTGGTTCGTATTCTAACTCTACACTACACTGTGGTTCGTGTTGTTATTCTAACTCTACACTACACTGTGGTTCGTGTTGTTATTCTAACTCTACTCTACACTGTGGTTCGCGTTGGTATTCTAACTCTACACTACACTGTGGTTCGTGTTGTTATTCTAACTCTACACTGTGGTTCGTGTTGTTATTCTAACTCTACACTGTGGTTCGTGTTGTTATTCTATCTCTACACTGTGGTTCGTGTTGTTATTCTAACTCTACACTGTGGTTCGTGTTGGTATTCTAACTCTACACTACACTGTGGTTCGTGTTGTTATTCTAACTCTACACTGTGGTTCGTGTTGGTATTCTATCTCTGCACTGTGGTTCGTGTTGTTATTCTAACTCTACACTGTGGTTCGTGTTGTTATTCTAACTCTACACTGTGGTTCGTGTTGGTATTCTAACTCTGCACTGTGGTTCGTGTTGGTATTCTATCTCTGCACTGTGGTTCGTGTTGTTATTCTAACTCTACACTGTGGTTCGTGTTGGTATTCTAACTCTGCACTACACTGTGGTTCGTGTTGGTATTCTAACTCTACACTACGGTTCGTGTTGGTATTCTAACTCTGCACTACACTGTGGTTCGTGTTGGTATTCTAACTCTGCACTACACTGTGGTTCATGTTGGTATTCTAACTCTGCACTACACTGTGGTTCGTGTTGGTATTCTAACTCTACACTACACTGTGGTTCGTGTTGGTATTCTATCTCTGCACTGTGGTTAGTGTTGGTATTCTAACTCTGCACTACACTGTGGTTTGTGTTGGTATTCTAACTCTGCACTGCACTGTGGTTCGTGTTGGTATTCTAACTCTACACTGCACTGTGGTTCGTGTTGGTATTCTAACTCTACACTACACTGTGGTTCGTGTTGGTATTCTAACTCTGCACTACACTGTGGTTCGTGTTGGTATTCTAACTCTGCACTGTGGTTCGTGTTGGTATTCTATCTCTGCACTGTGGTTCGTGTTGGTATTCTATCTCTGCACTGTGGTTCGTGTTGGTATTCTAACTCTGCACTACACTGTGGTTCGTGTTGGTATTCTAACTCTACACTGCACTGTGGTTCGTGTTGGTATTCTAACTCTACACTGCACTGTGGTTCACGTTGGTATTCTAACTCTGCACTGTGGTTCGTGTTGGTATTCTAACTCTGCACTGTGGTTCGTGTTGGTATTCTAACTCTGCACTGTGGTTCGTGTTGGTATTCTAACTCTGCACTGTGGTTCGTGTTGGTATTCTAACTCTGCACTGTGGTTCGTGTTGGTATTCTAACTCTGCACTGTGGTTCGTGTTGGTATTCTAACTCTGCACTGTGGTTCGTGTTGGTATTCTAACTCTGCACTGTGGTTCGTGTTGGTATTCTAACTCTACACTACACTGTGGTTCGTGTTGGTATTCTAACTCTACACTACACTGTGGTTCGTGTTGGTATTCTAACTCTACACTACACTGTGGTTCGTGTTGGTATTCTAACTCTACACTACACTGTGGTTCGTGTTGGTATTCTAACTCTGCACTGTGGTTCGTGTTGGTATTCTAACTCTGCACTGTGGTTCGTGTTGGTATTCTAACTCTGCACTGTGGTTCGTGTTGGTATTCTAACTCTACACTGTGGTTCGTGTTGGTATTCTAACTCTACACTGCACTGTGGTTCGTGTTGGTATTCTAACTCTGCACTGTGGTTCGTGTTGGTATTCTAACTCTGCACTGTGGTTCGTGTTGGTATTCTAACTCTGCACTGTGGTTCGTGTTGGTATTCTAACTCTGCACTGTGGTTCGTGTTGGTATTCTAACTCTGCACTGTGGTTCGTGTTGGTATTCTAACTCTGCACTGTGGTTCGTGTTGGTATTCTAACTCTGCACTGTGGTTCGTGTTGGTATTCTAACTCTGCACTGTGGTTCGTGTTGGTATTCTAACTCTGCACTGTGGTTCGTGTTGGTATTCTAACTCTGCACTGTGGTTCGTGTTGGTATTCTAACTCTGCACTGTGGTTCGTGTTGGTATTCTAACTCTGCACTGTGGTTCGTGTTGGTATTCTAACTCTGCACTGTGGTTCGTGTTGGTATTCTAACTCTGCACTGTGGTTCACGTTGGTATTCTAACTCTGCACTGTGGTTCGTGTTGGTATTCTAACTCTACACTGCACTGTGGTTCGTGTTGGTATTCTAACTCTACACTGCACTGTGGTTCGTGTTGGTATTCTAACTCTACACTACACTGTGGTTCGTGTTGGTATTCTAACTCTACACTACACTGTGGTTCGTGTTGGTATTCTAACTCTGCACTACACTGTGGTTCGTGTTGGTATTCTAACTCTGCACTGTGGTTCGTGTTGGTATTCTAAGTCTGCACTGTGGTTCGTGTTGGTGTTCTATCTCTGCACTGTGGTTCGCGTTGGTATTCTAACTACACTGTGGTTCGTGTTGGTATTCTAACTCTGCACTACACTGTGGTTCGTGTTGGTATTCTAATTCTACACTACACTGTGGTTCGTGTTGGTATTCTAACTCTACACTACGGTTCGTGTTGGTATTCTAACTCTGCACTACACTGTGGTTCGTGTTGGTATTCTAACTCTACACTACACTGTGGTTCGTGTTGGTATTCTAACTGTACACTACACTGTGGTTTGTGTTGGTATTCTAACTCTACACTACACTGTGGTTCGTGTTGGTATTCTAATTCTACACTGTGGTTAATCATGAGGTTAGGAGTGTTGCAGTAGAGTTCACTTTGAGGTAACTGAGTATGCATGTGCCTGAGGGCCTCTGTTTACATGTACATCCTGTTAACATGTCATCTGTGGGTCAGTATGTAGACACATGTGTCACCGATGTGTGCGTCTGCATGTGCGTGTATCCATGTCCGTCTGTGTATCCACGTGTCTATCTGTGTCCGTCTGTGTATCCACGTGTCTATCTGTGTCCGTCTGTGTATCCACGTGTCCATCTGTGTCCGTCTGTGTATCCACGTGTCCATCTGTGTCCGTCTGTGTATCCACGTGTCTATCTGTGTCCGTCTGTGTATCCACGTGTCTATCTGTGTCCGTCTGTGTATCCACGTGTCTATCTGTGTCCGTCTGTGTATCCACGTGTCTATCTGTGTCCGTCTGTGTATCCACGTGTCTATCTGTGTCCGTCTGTGTATCCACGTGTCTATCTGTGTCCGTCTGTGTATCCATGTGTCCTTAAGTGCTCACCTGTGTGTAAGCGGCGACGTAGGAGTGTGATCCGTCGAAGAGGAAGAGGTAGTCTACGGTCCTACCCTGTGCCTGCAGCTGAGAACACATCTCAAACGCCACGCAGGCTCCAAAGGAGTATCCGGCGATCCGGTACGGACCCTCTGATTGCACCTTTACACAAAAAAACAGAGACAGTTATTTATAAATCACTAATTATCTATCATTGACCTAAATGTACATTACAAACACAGTTGTGGTTAGTATATTACGTACCTGACATATACACTCCACATAGTATGCAGCCAGAGACTGGATACTGTCCAACGGAGCAGCTAGAGAGATGGATGGGTTGAGTCATTTAGATCGAGGTTAAATCAAAGTTCATTTGTCCCATGCGTCGAAAACAACAGGTCTAGACATTACCGTGAAATGCTTCATTACAAGCCCTTAACCAACAAAACAGTTCAAGAAATAGAGTTAAGATTTTTTACTTATTTTCCACCATAATTTGCAAATAAATTCATTAAAAATCCTACAATGTGATTTTCTGGATTTTTTTTTCTCATTTTGTCTGTCATAGTTGAAGTGAACCTATGATGAAAATTACAGGCCTCTCATATTTTTAAGTGGGAGAACTTGCACAATTGGTGGCTGACTAAATACTTTTTTACCCCACTGTATATACTGAGATCATATGACACTTAAATAAAGTCCACCTGTGTGCAATCCAACTAATTATGTGACTTCTGAAGGTAATTGGCTGCACCAGATCTTATTTAGGAGCTTCACAGCAAAGGGGTGAATAAATACGCACACGCACCCTTTTTAATTTTTTGAAACAAGTTATTTTTTCATTTCACTTCACCAATTTGGACTATTTTGTGTATGTCCATTACATGAAATCCAAATAAAAATCCATTTAAGTTACAGGTTGTAATGCAAGACAACAGGAAACACACCAAGGGAATGAATACTTTTGCAAGGCACTTGTGCGCGCGTCTGTATATGTCTTCATGTGTACCTTTAGTGCACTGCAGGCCGTAGCAGGGAACACTGAGCTTGGCGGTGAGCGTTCGGAAGGCAGCGATGGAGCCCTCTATAGGGTGGACCAGGAACAGTGGGCGCTCAACACTCTGCACCTCGTTGAGACGTGAGACCGTGGGGCTGTCTGGGTTGACCAGCATCAAACTAAGGTCTGACTCCAACAGAGAACGCACTCCTCCCTTCTTCACTGGAGACTGACGGGACTCTAGAGTGAGAAAGAGAGCGAGAGACATGAGCTCAAGAAACACACACAAACACACAACACACACACACACCTGCTGTTCCTGCCGGTTGGCTAGACAGCTCTCTGAGCTTGTTGATGGTGAGCTGTCGGATCTCCCTCATTGCCATGACAATGTCGTAGTCACGCTCCAGTGTCTGACGCACTTCCACGCCCATAAGAGAGTCCAGACCCAGATCAGCCAATGAGGCGTCAGCGTTCAGGCTGCTGACATCACGTACACCTGAGAGAGGGAGGGAGGGTGAGAAGTTACACATCAAACACACATCACGAATACATACCAAATTAGGGATGCAAAATACAGGCCACCAATGGGGCGCCAGCATGACTTCTGGAATACCAGAATGGAACCAGAATGGAACCTCTCTTACCCAGTATATGAGCAACAGCCTCCACCAGGTCTCTCTGTCCGGTTCCTTCGCTCTTCACCACGCTCCTCTCTGCCAGCACGAAGCTCGACATCACCGGACGACGCTCGCACAGGAAGCGGTCCAGCACCTCCAAACAGGAAGTGATGCGCTGCGGGAGAGTTCCACCCACTACCACGTCATTACCGCCCATGGTCTCCAGCACAACGCCCACGTCACCAATAGCGCCCCACTGGACAGCCAATCCAGGCAGGCCGTCGTGGAGCCGCTGCTCACACACGCGCTCCATGGCGGAGTTAGCATAACCGTAGTTACTCTGGCCGGCGTTGCCGCGGCCGCAGCTCACAGAGGAGAAGGCTACGAAGTAACTGAGGTCTGGACACATCTTTCTGGTCACACTGAGGAGAAAAAATAAGAATATGAGATATTCATTTTTGTCTCCACAATTTGATAACGTGGGTTCTTGAGTCTCAAATATTTCTTGCTCTAAAATATATATTATTTTTGTTTTTCAACCATTGTTTTGGATTTCACCTTAAATTCAAACCAAACTAATTTGACTCTCTTCTGAGGGAAGCGAGGCAGAGCCAAGGTTGAGGATAGCACTATATTAGGCTGGAGAATGTCATCTCACTTGTCTAGGTGGAGGGTGCCGTTGTATTTGGGTTTGTTGACATCCAGGAACAGCTGAGGAGTCAGATTCTCTAACATACCATCCTTCAACACCTGGTACACACAGACAGGTTAGAGAGAGAGATGAGACAGGTGAAACAGGGACAGGTGAAGGAGACAGGTTAAGACCGGTGAGAACAGTGTACAGGTAGGAGGGGGTCGTTACCATGGCGAGGTGAAAGACTCCTCCCACAGGCCCCAACCTGCAGGCCTCGTTAATGAGTTGCTCTGCCCCCTCCTGGGTGCTGACGTCACTGGTGGACACCAGCACCTGCACGCCCATCCCCTGCCACTCACGCACACGCTTGGCCTGGTAACCTAGCAACATGAACCGACAATGACAGGGGTGACTGAACTGTCACTAACAAATCAGCAGCGTGTAGCTAACGGCACCCTCCACCTAGACAAGTGGAGGGTGCCGACTAGGTAGCCTAGTAGTTAGAGCGTTGGGCCAGTAACCAAAAGGTTACTGGATCGAATCCCTGAGCTGACAAGGTAAAAATCTGTTGTTCTGCCCCTGAACAAGGCAGTTACCCCACTGTTCTCTGGTAGGCAGTCATTGTAAAATAAGAATTTGTTCTTAACGGGCTTGCCTAGCACAATGGCTTGGCTTTACAGAACAACACACAACCTAGTTAGCCGTAAACGTTATTGTCTCTCTCACCGTTGCGGATGCCCGATCTGGAGGTGAGCACCAGTTTGCGGGCGCCCCTCTCCGTCAGCCAATGGGCGAGCTCCAGCCCGAAGCCACCCAGTCCCCCAGTGATGATGTAAGAGTGGGAGGCGGGGCAGAAGGTACGGCAGATGGCGGGGAGGGGTGAGCCCACCGCCTGGGTACCATTACCCATCTCCTCAGAACGCACCTAGAGAAAGAAATCAGATACAACACAAATATATATATCAGACTAGAATTAAAAACAGTGATAAGTGTGATTAGTAGAAATAACTGTGTTACAACAGCATCATAAACGTGTAATATGTCTGTAAAGTAGTGTTGTAAGCAAAGTAGTGTGGAGAGGAAAAAGATTTTTAAAAACAAGCGATAGAAAGGTTTAAAAAGCAAAGTGAGGAAATGGAAAAAGCTTTTTTGTGAGGAAGAAAAGGCAGCTAAGGAACGAGTTCAGTCACTGACCTGCAGCTGTACTTTGCCGATGTGTTTTCCCTGGGCCATGTATCTGAAGGCCTCCTCCACCTGGTCTCTCTCAAACACTGTAGTCCTCAGGGGCTTGACTACACCTCCCACAATGCCCTCCTTCAGCAGCTGGGACACCTCCTCCCACTCCCGGTTCCCTTCCTCAAACAGGGCGTCCAGTAGGATTCCATGGAACGCCACGTTCTTCAGGAAGAGAGCCATTCCTGAGGGAAACAGGAACGCATGTCAGATAGATCAGCTGCAGTGGCACAGTGAGTCGGGGACAAAACAGCTGCCATGTAGAGAGCAGTTGCAGTGTACTGACCCAGAGGGGAGTTGTTGGACAGGTCGTATTTGCCGATCTCCAGGAAGCGTCCATGTCGGGCCAGACAGCGAAGACTGGCCTGCAGTTTCTCCTCAGCCAGGGAGTTTAACACCATGTTCACTCCTAAACACAGAGACATCCAGGATACACAATACCATGTTCACTACTAAACACAGAGACATCCAGGATACACAATACCATGTTCACTACTAAACACAGAGACATCCAGGATACACAACACCATGTTCACTACTAAACACAGAGACATCCAGGATACACAATACCATGTTCACTACTAAACACAGAGACATCCAGGATACACAATACCATGTTCACTACTAAACACAGAGACATCCAGGATACACAACACCATGTTCACTACTAAACACAGAGACATCCAGGATACACAACACCATGTTCACTACTAAACACAGAGACATCCAGGATACACAATACCATGTTCACTACTAAACACAGAGACATCCAGGATACACAATACCATGTTCACTACTAAACACAGAGACATCCAGGATACACAATACCATGTTCACTACTAAACACAGAGACATCCAGGATACACAATACCATGTTCACTACTAAACACAGAGACATCCAGGATACACAATACCATGTTCACTACTAAACACAGAGACATCCGGATACACAATACCATGTTCACTACTAAACACAGAGACATCCAGGATACACAACACCATGTTCACTACTAAACACAGAGACATCCAGGATACACAATACCATGTTCACTACTAAACACAGAGACATCCAGGATACACAATACCATGTTCACTACTAAACACAGAGACATCCAGGATACACAATACCATGTTCACTACTAAACACAGAGACATCCAGGATACACAATACCATGTTCACTACTAAACACAGAGACATCCAGGATACACAACACCATGTTCACTACTAAACACAGAGACATCCAGGATACACAATACCATTTTCACTACTAAACACAGAGACATCCGGGATACACAATACCATGTTCACTACTAAACACAGAGACATCCAGGATACACAACACCATGTTCACTACTAAACACAGAGACATCCAGGATACACAATACCATGTTCACTACTAAACACAGAGACATCCAGGATACACAACACCATGTTCTCTAAACACAGAGACATTCAGGATAAATAAGCCCACATTTAATTGGTCCTTTGTGGCTCAGTCGGTAGAACATGGAGCATGCAATGCCAAGGGTCGTGGGTTCAATTCCCACTAGGGCCACCAATATGTAAAATGTATGCACGCATACCCAAGTCACTTTGGATAAAAGTGTCTGCTAAATGGGGCATGAGTGATTGTGAGGAAGGGAGGCTGGATTTGATGGCTTAACATAGTGTGCAAGGTATGACTGCACATTTTGATAGTTCAGTGACATGTTGGGTGTGTATCGTTGATGTGTTTTGTGTGAGGCAAGTTTGGAAAGGAGCTGATATCTAACGTGTGTCTGACCTTTTCCCTGTGTGTGTAGCAGGACGTGCTGTTCGAAGGTGGCGTCTCTAGAGTTGGCGAAGGACTCCGTGGTGAGCTGGGGGAAACGCTCCTGTAGGTAGGCACGCTTCTCTGCTGAACCTGAGACAGAACACAAGCACAGGTTACAGACACACATCTATGGCTGAATGCACTGACAATCCAGACACTAACAGGCTGAGTGTGTGTGGTCTCCGGTACTCACCAACAGTAGTGAAAACCCTACAGTGCTGACTGAGTGCGATGGCGATGGCAGCCTGGCCAACGCCCCCTGACCCTGAGTGGATGAGAACACTCTCGCCTGGGCGGAGCCTGCCACGCACCACCAGCGAGTAGTAGGCTGTAGAATAGACCACTGGCACAGATGCAGCCTGCTCCAGGGTCCTAGAGAGAAACCTTAAGTTACTAACGATAACTTAGTCATAAGGCTAGATATCACAAGTAAATAGGTAGTCCGTTCCCAGAACACCACAGATTTTCTATGGCTCTGTATTCCCAAATTATAAGAGTGCTGACCTAGGATTAGGTTCACTCTTATTTATTAGGATTTAAAATGCTCCTTTTTTAACCTTTATTTAACTAGGCAAGTCAGTTAAGTTAAGAAAAAAATCTTATTTTCAATGACTGCCTAGGAAGAGTGGGTTAACTGGCTTTTCAGGGGCAGAACAACAGATTTTTACCTTGTCAGCTCATGGATTCGATCTTGCCAACTTTTGTTTACTAGGCCAACGCTCTAACCACTAGGCTACCTGCCACTCAAGTGCATTGCATAGGGAATAGGGTGTCCTTTGGGATCATCCCAGTGCCTCACCAGCTGTCTGGGACATCCCAGAGGAAGCGTGTGTCAGCGTCGACGCAAGTGGCCAGGCCTTTAGCAGGCAACAGTCCCATCACACGCCTACCGCTGGGGTCACGACCTGAGAACTCCATACCCAACATGCACTGCTGCAGGGCCAGGTCACCTACAGAGGGAGAGGGTAGTCAGGTTGTTGTGGGTGTCTGTGTGTGAGTAAATCTGGCTGTGCGGGAGTGTCCCTGTGCGTTTGTCTCCAAAGTGATGTGTGTACCTGGGATGGCGTCCGGTGGCAGTTTCCCGGTGGCCAGCATGATGTCTCTGAAGTTGAGGGAGCTGTAGTAGACCCGACACAGCTGCACGTGGGGGCTGCTCGCCACAAAATGACGGAGGGGCGAGGCGATCCAACGCAGGGAGGAGAGGTCACCGCGGGTCAACACGTTTACGTACGCCTGCTCTGTCAACTCCTCACTCAGATCTGAGAGGAGAGATGTTAAGATTGCTATTCTTGAGCCTAGGGCTAGTCTGACATAAACTCTTCTACTATTTATCATTAGGGAATAATTATGTCATCAAGCTCCTATGTAATGACTGAATGTGTGAATTCTCTGAAGATATCTCAACGGGTGCAACTTTTGAGATCTTGCTAGAGCAAGAGAGAAGAGAGATGGAGGCGTTGTTGTCGTACCCTGAGAGATGAGCTGGTGTCTGAACATTCCCCAGTGTCCATCCCTGAACACGTTCATACACAGGTCTCCCTCCAGCACAGACCTCATGGAACTATGGGTAGGCTGCAGGGTGGGCGCCACAGTGGACTCACGCAGGTTGGACACAAATGCACACCTGTGGGGGGAGAGAGAGGAGAGGTACAGCTTTAGTCTGTGATTCACAGCCAAGCTACGACCTTTCCAATACACACACACACACACACACACACACACACACACACACACACACACACACACACAACGGTGCTGCTAATACCAATTCGATCCTTTCAGATCAACGGTCTAGGGGAAGGGGTGAGGGCTTGTTTCAAACCAGGCTTTATCTCACCGTATGCGGTTGCCACCAGGCTCCTGGCGTAGACAGTTGACCATGCCCACCACCCCAGAGTGGGTCTGGGTAGCAGTCAGCCAGACCGGAGAGTCCGAGGGCTCAGCCAGCGTCGCCTGGGGAGGAGAGACGGTTATAAAGGCTTATAAGCACTTAAAAAGGAGTTAACACAGACACACACTCCCTCACCTTGAGTGTGTCCACCCACTGGTAGTCCATGCTGTCCACAGGCAGGAAGATGGGCTGTTTGCTGGGTAACCCACGGCGACACAGGAATAGGGCAGAGCCATAGAAGGATTTCCTAACAGCCACCAATTTGAGAGACGCATCAGAGAAGAACTTCTCCCACTCAGCCTAGAGAATAGGAGGAGAAAAACAGCTGCAGGATTAGACATCACAACAGGTCATCACTGAGAGAACAGTCACAGGTCAGTTTATGGATCCTCACTAAATACTGCCTGAAGCTGATAGAGCCCTGCTATAATAATTGAAGAGTAGCTAAGGGCTAAGAATAATTCTGAACTTCGGTTGTCCATTGCAGTGTGACTGACCTGCGAGAACAGTCTCTGACGTTTGGTCTTGCTGTCCTTGGAGGTGAGAAAGGCCACCGTCTCCGCCAGAGTTTCTCCCTTCAATAGGGTGTGGAGCATCACAAACCCCCCTTCTTTGGCCCCAGAGGCCAGGTTCTCTACCACCACCTCTGCCCTGACACCCAGGGGCCCCCAGGCGTGATTACACACCACCAGGTCAGCCCCTCCGACTTCTCCCCCGGGCACGGGGCCCTGGTGGGGGTCCCACTGTGCCGCTGTGACTCCCAGGGAGTCCAGGGTGGTCTGATGGGGGTCAGTAGGTCGAGGGTCATTGCCGTGGCAACATAGTCAAGGCGGAGCATTGGCTGGATGTTGAGGAGGGGCACGGCGCGGGAGAAGAGACGACCGTCGCTGGAGAGAGCCTGACGGGGAGAGACAGAGCCGGGTTAGAGAGGAGAGCCTGACGGGGAGAGACAGAGCCGGGTTAGAGAGGAGAGCCTGACGGGGAGAGACAGAGCCGGGTTAGAGAGGAGAGCCTGACGGGGAGAGACAGAGCCGGGTTAGAGAGGAGAGCCTGACGGGGAGAGACAGAGCCGGGTTAGAGAGGAGAGCCTGACGGGGAGAGACAGAGCCGGGTTAGAGAGGAGAGCCTGACGGGGAGAGACAGAGCCGGGTTAGAGAGGAGAGCCTGACGGGGAGAGACAGAGCCGGGTTAGAGAGGAGAGCCTGACGGGGAGAGACAGAGCCGGGTTAGAGAGGAGAGCCTGATGGTCTAGGAGAAGAACTAAAGATTCATTCAAATATGTTTTCTTTGTCACTTTCTTTTTGTTAAATCTCTTTATCGCGTCCCCAGACAAAGGCTTTGGAGTATCACGAGTCTAGCTCACCTCCAGGACTTTGATCTTCCCGGGGGTAGAGTTCTCCAGGGCTGTGTCCAGGCAGTGTCTGAGGGCTGGGCCGTCCAGCAGGCCATGTAGCAGGGTGTCCTGGAGGAGACAAGCCCTCTCCTTCTCAACAGTCTGCTCCAGCTCTGCCCGCAAGTTACCGTTCAGCTCCAGACCGCACAGCAGAGACAGCAGCCGCAGCAAGCCAGGCTCAGAGGGCTCTGGGCTGGGTACAGCAGGGCCAGACACCCCCTCTAGACCAGGGATGGAGAGCTTGACGCCCTGAGGAGCCAGCTTCTGCTGCAGCTTGTGGATCAGACCTGGAGAGATGCATGAAACACAGAACATGTATTTTAAAAAGGAATCCACTTAGATTGACAGTATTTAACCCTTTGTGATTATTTTTAGTATTATTTGTATTGGTAGGGGCTGTATAGACAGAACCTGTATAGCTAAGGACCTGTATAGACAGGACCTGTATAGCTAAGGACCTGTATAGACAGGACCTGTATAGACAGGACCTGTATAGGTAGGGGCCGTATAGACAGGACCTGTATAGGTAGGGGCCGTATAGACAGGACCTGTATAGGTAAGGGCCGTATAGACAGGACCTGTATAGGTAAGGGCCGTATAGACAGGACCTGTATAGGTAGGGGCCGTATAGACAGGACCTGTATAGGTAGGGGCCGTATAGACAGGACCTGTATAGGTAGGGGCCGTATAGACAGGACCTGTATAGGTAGGGGCCGTATAGACAGGACCTGTATAGCTAAGGACCTGTATAGACAGGACCTGTATAGCTAAGAACCTGTATAGACAGGACCTGTATAGACAGGACCTGTATAGACAGGACCTGTATAGGTAAGGGCTGTATAGACAGGACCTGTATAGGTAGGGGCTGTATAGACAGGACCTGTATAGGTAGGGGCTGTATAGACAGGACCTGTAAAGGTAAGGGCTGTATAGCTAAGGGCTGTATAGACAGGACCTGTATAGGTAGGGGCTGTATAGACAGGACCTGTATAGGTAAGGGCTGTATAGACAGGACCTGTATAGGTAAGGGCTGTATAGACAGGACCTGTATAGGTAAGGGCTGTATAGCTAAGGGCTGTATAGACAGGACCTGTATAGGTAGGGGCTGTATAGACAGGACCTGTATAGCTAAGGGCTGTATAGCTACGGGCTGTATAGCTACGGGCTATATAGCTACGGGCTATATAGACAGGGGCTGTATAGACAGGGGCTGTATAGACAGGACCTGTATAGACAGGACCTGTATAGCTAAGGGCTGTATAGCTAAGGGCTATATAGGTAGGGGCTGTATAGGTAAGGGTTGCAATACATATTTTAAAACAGTGAAGCTGAAAGTCAAATTATTTTCTCACTGTTGGGATGATAAAGGCAACAGGAAGTAGACATCTAACCTTTACAGTTCTTTAGTTGGTCTCCTAGTTTGTCATTGGCTGACAGGCATTCTGTCTCCAGGTAGGGAACGAACACAAATTCCTCCAGGGTGGGCGGGCTCTGTTGCTGCTGACGACGCGGCGCTACCGTGGCGTGCAGGCCGCAGATCTGGACTCCGCCCGCCACAATGTTGTCAAGGCAACGGCTGACGTGGACGTCCACCGCTGGGATGAGAGAGGGAACAGTCAGAGGAAATAATAAACATACTTAATATTGGGATGAGAGAGGGAACAGTCAGAGGAAATAATAAACATACTTAATATTGGGATGATGGAGAGGGAACAGTCAGAGGAAATAATAAACATACTTAATATTGGGATGATGGAGAGGGAACAGTCAGAGGAAATAATAAACATACTTAATATTGGGATGATGGAGAGGGAACAGTCAGAGGAAATAATAAACATACTTAATATTGGGATGATGGAGAGAACAGTCAGAGGAAATAATAAACATACTTAATATTGGGATGAGAGAGGGAACAGTCAGAGGAAATAATAAACATACTTAATATTGGGATGAGAGAGGGAACAGTCAGAGGAAATAATAAACATACTTAATATTGGGATGAGAGAGGGAACAGTCAGAGGAAATAATAAACATACTTAATATTGGGATGAGAGAGAGAACAGTCAGAGGAAATAATAAACATACTTAATATTGGGATGATGGAGAGGGAACAGTCAGAGGAAATAATAAACATACTTAATATTGGGATGAGAGAGGGAACAGTCAGAGGAAATAATAAACATACTTAATATTGGGATGATGGAGAGGGAACAGTCAGAGGAAATAATAAACATACTTAATATTGGGATGATGGAGAGGGAACAGTCAGAGGAAATAATAAACATACTTAATATTGGGATGATGGAGAGGGAACAGTCAGAGGAAATAATAAACATACTTAATATTGGGATGAGAGAGGGAACAGTCAGAGGAAATAATAAACATACTTAATATTGGGATGATGGAGAGAGAACAGTCAGAGGAAATAATAAACATACTTAATATTGGGATGAGAGAGGGAACAGTCAGAGGAAATAATAAACATACTTAATATTGGGATGAGAGAGAGAACAGTCAGAGGAAATAATAAACATACTTAATATTGGGATGAGAGAGGGAACAGTCAGAGGAAATAATAAACATACTTAATATTGGGATGATGGAGAGGGAACAGTCAGAGGAAATAATAAACATACTTAATATTGGGATGAGAGAGGGAACAGTCAGAGGAAATAATAAACATACTTAATATTGGGATGAGAGAGGGAACAGTCAGAGGAAATAATAAACATACTTAATATTGGGATGAGAGAGGGAACAGTCAGAGGAAATAATAAACATACTTAATATTGGGATGAGAGAGGGAACAGTCAGAGGAAATAATAAACATACTTAATATTGGGATGAGAGAGGGAACAGTCAGAGGAAATAATAAACATACTTAATATTGGGATGATGGAGAGGGAACAGTCAGAGGAAATAATAAACATACTTAATATTGGGATGAGAGAGGGAACAGTCAGAGGAAATAATAAATATACTTAATATTGGGATGAGAGAGGGAACAGTCAGAGGAAATAATAAACATACTTAATATTGGGATGATGGAGAGGGAACAGTCAGAGGAAATAATAAACATACTTAATATTGGGATGAGAGAGGGAACAGTCAGAGGAAATAATAAACATACTTAATATTGGGATGATGGAGAGGGAACAGTCAGAGGAAATAATAAACATACTTAATATTGGGATGAGAGAGGGAACAGTCAGAGGAAATAATAAACATACTTAATATTGAGATGATGGAGAGAACAGTCAGAGGAAATAATAAACATACTTAATATTGGGATGATGGAGAGGGAACAGTCAGAGGAAATAATAAACATACTTAATATTGGGATGATGGAGGGAACAGTCAGAGGAAATAATAAACATACTTAATATTGGGATGATGGAGAGAACAGTCAGAGGAAATAATAAACATACTTAATATTGGGATGAGAGAGGGAACAGTCAGAGGAAATAATAAACATACTTAATATTGGGATGAGAGAGGGAACAGTCAGAGGAAATAATAAACATACTTAATATTGGGATGATGGAGAGAACAGTCAGAGGAAATAATAAACATACTTAATATTGGGATGAGAGAGGGAACAGTCAGAGGAAATAATAAACATACTTAATATTGGGATGAGAGAGGGAACAGTCAGAGGAAATAATAAACATACTTAATATTGGGATGAGAGAGGGAACAGTCAGAGGAAATAATAAACATACTTAATATTGGGATGATGGAGAGGGAACAGTCAGAGGAAATAATAAACATACTTAATATTGGGATGAGAGAGGGAACAGTCAGAGGAAATAATAAATATACTTAATATTGGGATGAGAGAGGGAACAGTCAGAGGAAATAATAAACATACTTAATATTGGGATGATGGAGAGGGAACAGTCAGAGGAAATAATAAACATACTTAATATTGGGATGAGAGAGGGAACAGTCAGAGGAAATAATAAACATACTTAATATTGGGATGATGGAGAGGGAACAGTCAGAGGAAATAATAAACATACTTAATATTGGGATGAGAGAGGGAACAGTCAGAGGAAATAATAAACATACTTAATATTGAGATGATGGAGAGAACAGTCAGAGGAAATAATAAACATACTTAATATTGGGATGATGGAGAGGGAACAGTCAGAGGAAATAATAAACATACTTAATATTGGGATGATGGAGGGAACAGTCAGAGGAAATAATAAACATACTTAATATTGGGATGATGGAGAGAACAGTCAGAGGAAATAATAAACATACTTAATATTGGGATGAGAGAGGGAACAGTCAGAGGAAATAATAAACATACTTAATATTGGGATGAGAGAGGGAACAGTCAGAGGAAATAATAAACATACTTAATATTGGGATGATGGAGAGAACAGTCAGAGGAAATAATAAACATACTTAATATTGGGATGAGAGAGGGAACAGTCAGAGGAAATAATAAACATACTTAATATTGGGATGAGAGAGGGAACAGTCAGAGGAAATAATAAACATACTTAATATTGAGATGAGAGAGGGAACAGTCAGAGGAAATAATAAACATACTTAATATTGAGATGAGAGAGGGAACAGTCAGAGGAAATAATAAACATACTTAATATTGAGATGAGAGAGGGAACAGTCAGAGGAAATAATAAACATACTTAATATTGAGATGAGAGAGGGAACAGTCAGAGGAAATAATAAACATACTTAATATTGAGATGAGAGAGGGAACAGTCAGAGGAAATAATAAACATACTTAATATTGGGATGAGAGAGGGAACAGTCAGAGGAAATAATAAACATACTTAATATTGAGTGGAGTGTGTGCTGTTACACACCTTTCTTCCCCTCTGCGTAGTCAGTGACCCTCTCCTGGTGGATGTTGGGGTCCACACACACAGAGCGGATCCGCGTGGGTAGGCGAAGGCTGCGTCCTGATAGGCCAACCACGATCATCTGCAGCATGGTGTCCAGGAAGGTCACCCAGTTACCGGTCCACTGCAGCTTCCCACTGTCACCTACATCCAATCACAGACAGGGATAGAGCAAGATCAGAGGGAATTAACCAATGACTGAGGAAAACAACTTCTAGTACTTACTACAACAAACGACCCATCTTAGTAACCACCCAATAGGAAATAAGCCTTCATAAAGAGGTTCACAGAGTCTTTCTCTCTGACAGACACACACCTGCATTGTTGGACTCCAGGATGCCCTGGAAGGTCTTGCCATAGTCGTAACCGCGGAGACGGAGCTCCTTGTAGATGTCATGGGCCGTCAGGCGCAGTTCGGAGTCACCATCGTCCCCGGCGACAGGCTTACCGATCTGAGAGCAAAATGAGTCCAGAGCAGAGTCCTCCAGAATGCTCACCTTGCCTGCACAGACAGCGAGGAGCGTGGGATAAGGTGAGAGACCGTGTGGAGGACCAAGGAGAAGGCATGCATGTAGAGTTCATAGTGACTGTGTATACAGTACTTATTACCATGTAACAGAGCATGTAGAAACCATCCTGACAAATCAAACATTTATCTTGGATGCTTATAGGAGAGTAGAGTATACATACCACTGACAGCCAGGTTGCCGTTCTCAGACACCTCAAACCGACTGGTGGCGGGCATGACACGCACCTCCAACTGGACTGAACCTGACAGAGAGAAGACGGAGTAAGAGCGACGAGAAGGGAGAGAGAGAGGGGGTGTGGGGGAGAGAGAGAGAGAGAGAAAGGGGGTGTGTGGGGGAGAGAGAGAGAGAGAGAGAGAGGGGGTGTGGGGGGAGAGAGAGAGAGAGAGAGAGAGGGGGGTGTGGGGGAGAGAGAGAGAGAGAGAGAGAGGGGGGTGTGGGGGAGAGAGAGAGAGAGAGAGAGAGGGGGGTGTGTGGGGAGAGAGAGAGAGAGAGAGAGGGGGTGTGTGGGGGAGAGAGAGAGAGAGAGAGAGGGGGGGTGGGGGGAGAGAGAGAGAGAGGGGGTGTGGGGGAGAGAGAGAGAGAGAGAGAGAGGGGGTGTGTGGGGAGAGAGAGAGAGAGAGAGAGGGGGTGTGGGGAGAGAGAGAGAGAGAGAGGGGGGTGTGTGGGAGAGAGAGAGAGAGAGAGAGGGGGGTGTGGGGGAGAGAGAGAGAGAGGGGGGTGTGTGGGGGAGAGAGAGAGAGAGAGGGGGGTGTGTGGGGGAGAGAGAGAGAGGTGTGTGGGGGAGAGAGAGAGAGGTGTGTGGGGGAGAGAGAGAGAGGGGTGGGGGGAGAGAGAGAGGGTGTGTGGGGAGAGAGAGAGGTGTGTGGGGAGAGAGAGAGAGGTGTGTGGGGAGAGAGAGAGAGGTGTGGGGGAGAGAGAGAGAGGGGGGGGGTGGGGAGAGAGAGAGAGGGGGGGGGGGGGGGAGAGAGAGAGAGAGAGAGGGGGGGTGGGGGAGAGAGAGAGAGAGAGGGGGGGGGTGTGGGGAGAGAGAGAGAGAGAGAGGGGGGGGTGGGGGAGAGAGAGAGAGAGAGAGAGGGGGTGTGGGGGGAGAGAGAGAGAGAGAGAGGGGGGGTGTGGGGGAGAGAGAGAGAGAGGGGGGTGTGGGGGGAGAGAGAGAGAGAGAGGGGGGTGTGGGGAGAGAGAGAGAGAGAGGGGGGTGTGGGGGAGAGAGAGAGAGAGGGGGTGTGGGGAGAGAGAGAGAGAGGGGGGTGTGGGGGGAGAGAGAGAGAGAGGGGGTGTGGGGGGAGAGAGAGAGAGAGAGGGGTGTGGGGGAGAGAGAGAGAGAGGGGGTGTGTGGGGGAGAGAGAGAGAGAGAGGGGGTGTGTGGGGAGAGAGAGAGAGGGGGTGTGGGGGGAGAGAGAGAGAGGGGGTGTGGGAGAGAGAGAGAGGGGTGTGGGAGAGAGAGAGAGGGGGGGGGTGTGGGGGAGAGGGAGAGAGGGAACGGGTGAGTGCACATTGAAGGTCAGCAATGAACCACAGCAAAATACTGACAACCCAAACAGACAACCCATGATCGAATACCTCCCCTGCCTTCATCCATCCCTTCTCCATCCCTCTCTCACCAGTCTTGGGTAAGATGGTGGCCCTGTGGATGGTGACATCCTCGAAGTTGACAGGGGTGGTTTCCATGACAACTCCCAGGCTCCTCACCAGTGTCCTCCAGGCTAGCACCAGGTAACCCGTGGCCGGGTACAAGACACGCCCATCGATGCAGTGGCCAATCATATAGTAGTCTGGAGACTCTGGGTTCATGTCTAGGGGGAGAGGAGATCAACTCAGTTATTGTCCGATAGAGTGTGTGTGGACGTACAATTTTGTATGTGTGTGTTCTGTGTCGGTGTATGCATGTCTCTCACCAATGTTATAGATGGTAGCTGAGGTGGACCCTCCAGAACCAGCAGGGAAGTCCTCAGCCTTGGGTACATCCCAGGTCTGGGCGTGGTCCCACTGCACCAGGGGGGAGATCAGAGGGGTGCCCGTGGGCACCGGGTACTCCACGGGCGGGTACAGCTGCTTACTGGCCACGTTGATCCTGGACACAAAGGAGAGATGCTTGGTATTGAGGCATCTGACGCAAGTATAGCTTTTCTAGGACTCAAAACTAAACATTTTACATGCATGTTTTGGCTTGTACTATGGACCATCAGAGTTTATGAGATGAACATTATGTCAAAGCAAGGTCAGAATGCCATCTTGCAGTATTGGAACATAGCTGGTGTCTTTATTAAAACGACACCAGATAAAGCTGAATTAGGTTCAGAATAGAACAGCATCAGTTGCATAATGATGACAGAGGCATGGCAAGTCAGCAGACAGACCCGTTCATGTAGACCTTGCCGATGTGAGAGAGGAAGAACTCCAGGTTGTTGGCATGGCCTCTCCTCATCAAGGGCAGGATGGAACACGTGGGCTTCAGGCTGCGCTTCAGGATCGCCTGCAGGGGGAGCAGTTTCACACAGAGTAATGACCACAACAGCTACAGTTGAAGTTGGAAGTGTACATACCACCTTAGCCAAATACATTTAAACTCAGTTTTTCACAATTCCTGACATTTAATCCGAGTAAAAATGTCTTAGGTCAGTTAGGATCACCACCTTATTTTAAGAATGTGAAATATCAGAAAAATAGTAGAGATAATGATTGATTTCAGCTTTTATTTATTTCATCACATGCCCAGTGGGTCAGAAGTTTGCATACTCAATTAGTATTTGGTAGCATTGCCTTTAAATTGTTGAACTTGGGTCAAACGTTTCAGGTAGCCTTCCACAAGCTTCCCACAATACATTCCTCCTGACAGAGCTGGTGTAACTGAGTCAAGTCTGTAGGCCTCCTTGCTCGCACACGCTTTTTCAGTTCTGCCCACAAATTTTCTATAGGTTTGAAGTCAGGGCTTTGTGATGGCTACTCCAATACCTGGACCTTGTTGTCCTTAAGCCATAACTTCGGAAGTATGCTTGGGGTCATTGTCCATTTGGAAGACCCATTTGTGACCAAGCTTTAACTTCCTGACTGATGTCTTGAGATGTGCACTTCAAAATAGATGGTAGATACACTGCTCAAAAAAATAAAGGGAACACTTAAACAACACAATGTAACTCCAAGTCAATCACACTTCTGTGAAATCAAACTGTCCACTTAGGAAGCAACATTGATTGACAATACATTTCACATGCTGTTGTGCAAATGGAATAGACAACAGGTGGAAATTATAGGCAATTAGCAAGACACCCCCAATAAAGGAGTGGTTCTGCAGGTGGTGACCACAGACCACTTTTCAGTTCCTATGCTTCCTGGCTGATGTTTTGGTCACTTTTGAATGCTGGCGGTGCTTTCACTATAGTAGTAGCATGAGACGGAGTCTACAACCTACACAAGTACATCAAAGTTGGATCAGCCCGTAGTGTGGTTTTCCACTTTAATTTAGAGTGTGACTCCAAATCCAGACCTCCATGGGTTGATACATTTGATTTCCATTGATAATTTGTGTGATTTTGTTGCCAGAACATTCAACTATAAAGAAAAAAGATTTAATAAGAATATTTCATTCATTCAGATCTCGGATGTATTTTAGTGTTCTCTTTATTTTTTTGAGCAGTGTATATTGAAGCAACCAGTCCCTCCTGCAGCAAAGCACTCCCACAATATGATGCTGCCAACCCTGTGCTTCACGGTTGGGATGGTGTTCTTCAGCTTGGAAGCATCCTCCCCCTTTTCCCTCCAAACATAACGATGGTCATTATGGCCAAACAGTTCTATTTTTGTTTCATCAGACCAGAAGACATTTCTCCAAAAAGTACGATCTTTGTCCCCCATGTGCAGTTGCAAACCGTAGTCTGGCTTTTTTATGGCAGTTTTGGAGCAGTGGTTTCTTCCTTGCTGAGTGGCCTTTCAGGTTATGTCGATATAGGACTCGTTTCACTGTGGATGTAGATACTTTTGTACCGGTTTCCTCCAGTATCTTCACAACGTCCTTTGGTGTGAAAAGTGCAAATCAACCTCAGAACAACAGCAAAGTACGTCCTAGGAGACTGAACGCGTCTCCTTCCTGAGCAGTATGACGGATGCGTGGTCCCATGGTGTTTATACTTGCATACTATTGTTTGTAATGATGAACGTGGTACCTTCAGGTGTTTGAAAATTGCTACCAAGGATGACTTGTGGAGGTCTACAATTTTCTTTCTGAGGTCTTGGCTGATTTCTTTTGATTTTCCCATGATGTCAAGCAAAGAGGCAAAGAGTTTGATGTCAAGCATAGAGTTTGAAGGTAGGCCTTGAAATACATCCACAGGTACACCTCCAATTGACTCAAATGATGTCAATTAGCCTATCAGAAGCTTCTAAAGCCATGACATTTTCTGGAATTTTCCAAGCTGTTTAAAGGCACAGTCAACTTAGCGTATGTAAACTTCTGACCCACTGGAATTGTGATTCAGTGAATTATAAGTGAAATAATCCTTCTGTAAACAATTGTTGGGAAAAGTACTTGTGCAATGCACAAAGTAGATCTCCTAACCGACTTGCCAAAACTATAGTTTGTTAACAAGAAACTTGTGAAGTGGTTGAATAATGAGTTTTAATGACTCCAACCTAAGTGTATGTAAACTTCCCACTTCAACTGTAAGTATGTGTATACATGTCAGGTGTGTGTGTTTCTGAGAGGACAAAACAGTCACATTGTGACACTGTGTATTCACAGCAGTAGTGAATGAGTGGAGCCACCTCCTGTGTGTGTCTATATAGCGTGCAGTCTAACCTACAGCAGAGCGTGTGGTGCTGTCTATATAGCGTGCAGTCTAACCTACAGCAGAGCGTGTGGTGCTGTCTATATAGCGTGCAGTCTAACCTACAGCAGAGCGTGTGGTGCTGTCTATATAGCGTGCAGTCTAACCTACAGCAGAGCGTGTGGTGCTGTCTATATAGCGTGCAGTCTAACCTACAGCAGAGCGTGTGGTGCTGTCTATATAGCGTGTAGTCTAACCTACAGCAGAGCGTGGGGTGCTGTCTATATAGCGTGCAGTCTAACCTACAGCAGAGCGTGTGGTGCTGTCTATATAGCGTGCAGTCTAACCTACAGCAGAGCGTGTGGTGCTGTCTATATAGCGTGCAGTCTAACCTACAGCAGAGCGTGTGGTGCTGTCTATATAGCGTGCAGTCTAACCTACAGCAGAGCGTGTGGTGCTGTCTATATAGCGTGCAGTCTAACCTACAGCAGAGCGTGTGGTGCTGTCTATATAGCGTGCAGTCTAACCTGCAGCAAAGAGTGGGGTGCTGTCTATATAGCGTGCAGTCTAACCTGCAGCAGAGCGTGGGGTGCTGTCTATATAGCGTGCAGTCTAACCTGCAGCAGAGCGTGGGGTGCTGTCTACATAGCGTGCAGTCTAACCTGCAGCAGAGCGTGGGGTGCTGTCTATATAGCGTGCAGTCTAACCTGCAGCAGAGCGTGGGGTGCTGTCTACATAGCGTGTAGTCTAACC
The DNA here is from genome assembly GCF_021184085.1 of Oncorhynchus gorbuscha. Lineage (NCBI taxonomy): Eukaryota > Metazoa > Chordata > Actinopteri > Salmoniformes > Salmonidae > Oncorhynchus > Oncorhynchus gorbuscha. The sequence continues at coordinate 94,937,877 of NC_060178.1, forward strand.
TGCAGCAGAGCGTGGGGTGCTGTCTATATAGCGTGCAGTCTAACCTGCAGCAGAGCGTGGGGTGCTGTCTACATAGCGTGTAGTCTAACCTACAGCAGAGCGTGGGGTGCTGTCTATATAGTGTGTAGTCTAACCTGCAGCAGAGCGTGGGGTGCTGTCTATACAGCGTGCAGTCTAACCTGCAGCAGAGCGTGGGGTGCTGTCTATACAGCGTGCAGTCTAACCTGCAGCAGAGCGTGGGGTGCTGTCTATATAGCGTGTAGTCTAACCTGCAGCAGAGCGTGGGGTGCTGTCTATATAGCGTGTAGTCTAACCTGCAGCAGAGCGTGTGGTGCTGTCTATACAGCGTGCAGTCTAACCTGCAGCAGAGCATGTGGTGCTGTCTATATAGTGTGTAGTCTAACCTGCAGCAGAGCGTGTGGTGCTGTCTATATAGCGTGCAGTCTAACCTGCAGCAGAGCGTGGGGTGCTGTCTATATAGCGTGTAGTCTAACCTGCAGCAGAGCGTGGGGTGCTGTCTATACAGCGTGCAGTCTAACCTGCAGCAGAGCGTGGAGTGCTGTCTATATAGCGTGTAGTCTAACCTGCAGCAGAGCGTGGGGTGCTGTCTATATAGCGTGTAGTCTAACCTGCAGCAGAGCGTGGGGTGCTATCTCCACAACCACAGCGTTATCAGGCACCAGGCTCAGGCCCTCCTGGAAGAGGACAGGGCTGACCAGGTTATTACAATGGTACTCTGCTGAGGAGTACAGAGCCAGTGGGCTGTCCCAGTCCTTCTGGGGGATAGATGTACTGATCCACCTGGCAGATCTCTGCTTTGGCTCCTTGATCACCTACAAAGGGGGAGGAGGGAGAGATAAAATTAAGTACATTTGGCAGATGACTTGAAATGAAACGATTTTCAGTTCATGAAGGTAGTTTAGATTCTCCTCCTGAAATGACAGTTAAAACCCCAAACCGTTTGACACACGTCGTCTTACCCTCTTGAGAGCAGCCAGCAGGGCGGGAGCGATGGAGGCCATGTAGTAAGAATGGAAGGCTACACCAGCACTACGAACCTCCTTGGCAAACACACCACTCTCCTTCAGCTCTGATACAAACCTCCTCACTGCCTCCTGCAGACAGAAAACAGGTACACAGTGCCAGTTTCAGGAAGATGGTTTTCATAGACAAAAAAATGTAGGTTACAGACACAATTGGTCTCAACAGTATAAAAGGATCTTTGACAATGTATAACGCTAATGATAGATACAACTGCAGGGATTTGGACCAAAATGTGTTACCGCAGGGCCAGAGATGGTGACGGTGTCTTCAGCGTTGTGACAGGCTGGAACCACACCCTGGGGACATTGTGCCTTACACTCTGCCCAGGTCAGACCTGAAGAAGAGAGAGCGAGTTAGAGGCAAACCAACTAATCCCAATTCAAAACACACATGCACACACACACACACACACACACACACACACACACACACACACACACACACACACACACACACACACACACACACACACACACACACACACACACACACACACACACACACACACACACACACACACACACACACACACACACTTACCGACTGCAGCCATGCCACCAGGGGGCAGGTTAGCCTCGTTAATGGACCTCCCTCTCCAGTATGCTGCCAGGATAGCCTCACTGTGACTGAGGGATCCGTCTGCATAGCCACAGGCCAGCTCTCCCACACTGTGGCCCACAATGCCGTCTGGCTGCAGTCCCAGCTTCTGGAGCAGGTCAATCTGGGCGATCTGGGGGGGGGGCAGACAGGGGTTATCTTTAGGAACCTAGTACAACACCTTGATATGTCAGAGGCATTGTGTGGCCTTTGGAGGACAATACAGTCCATAGCCTTTTTGGTTTCAATGCCATTTCCCCCTTCCTCTTAGTTAAAATGGTGCCCCTCCTTCTGTAAAAATGGTGGTCTGCTCTTAGTTAAGACGACTGCACCAGCGTACCTGTATGGCAGCGAGGCCTACGAAGGCTTGGACGGTGTCCTCGAAGGTGCTCTCATCAGCCTCCATGAGCAGACTGGACACACACATCCCTGTGTCCTTCAATGCTATGTCCGAACGCAAGATGGACTCCCGAAAGTCTGGCAGCTGCATCAGACTGCGCCCCATCCCACCCCACTGGGTGCCCATACCTGAGATATACACAACACACACACCTCTCTCTTAAACCCCTTTGCTGTCATCACACGAGATAGAAGTTGCCCTTAACCACAGATCCAGGAAAACCAGATCCAGGAAAACATTATCCTGCCCCCGGCCCCCAACCCTAACACTAACACCAACCATTAGGCTAGGGATTGAATAAATGCTACATCTGACCCTGTAGCAGTGGTTAGAGGTAAGTTCTCATTTCCTCTCCTACCCAGTCCTCTCTCTTACCTGAGCAGACGTACCACAGTGGTCTGGGCGTGGCCTCAGTCTTCTGCACCTCTGTGACATCATCCTTGGAGCCAATCAGAACGTAGCCCCTGTAGGGCATCCCCGCTGTGGGCATCCCAGACACCTCGTTCAGCAGACACAGGAAGTTGTCATTGCCCGAGTGTTCCTTCCCCTTGCTGAGGAGGGTGGAGACAGCCTCCTCTGTGCGCCCGCAGGCCTGGAGGAGCCTAGGTACTGGAGAGGACTCAGAGGGGATCTTGGGGGGCGCTTTGTTTTTTGGGGTGTCAAAACCAGGGGGGCGGAGGATCACATGAACGTTGGAGCCTCCAAATCCGAAGGAGTTGATCCCAACGATGCCGCCGCGGACTGGTATGGGCTCGTTGACGACGCGGAGGCGGCCGTCACTAAGGGCAGGGATGTCGGTGTTGGGGCTGTTGTAGTGGATGTTGGGAGCCCACACACCTCGCTCCAGAGACAACACGACCTGGAGGGAGAGAGAGAGACAAGTCTTAGTGCTGGGCTTGGCCAAAAGCCTGCACATATTGTGATTTTGTACATGACAACGGGTGTTCTAGAGGTTAACCCAGACCAGTTCTCACCTTGGCCAGTGCAGACAGGCCAGAGGCGGGCTCTGGGTGGCCCATGTTGGACTTGGTGGACCCAATGAGCAGCGGGTCACGCTTTGATTGACAGAACACACTGACAATCCCATTCACTTCCTGTGGGTCGCCGACCTGGAAGGAGAATGTGCTGAGGTCACCAGGGGAACCAGATGTATCAGGGGGGAGGAATGGGACAGAACACTGTCCACAGAACATTCTGGAACATGATCAAACAACAATGAATCAAGTGTGTGTGTTCACCTTGGTCCCGGTGCCGTGGGCCTCGATGTACTCCACCTGGTCAGGGGTGATGTTGACCTCCTGGTAGAGAGAACGTACCAGCCTCTGCTGCATCTCACCTGAAGGGAACGTCACACCTGGGACAAACACGTCAATCAATGAATTAGTATTTTCTGTAGCCATTCATAGGGAACTGTTATGTAATGTTGTATAATAAATGTCACCCACATGGCTAAGAGCGGTGTAGGGTAAGGTTGCCCCTGATCGCGGGTCAGTTTGGAATTTTCCGCACTAATGGTAAAGGTTTGAGTAAGGGGAAGCTGATCCTAGATCTGTACCTGGGGGAAACATCACCCCGGAGGAGCTAAGAACTGTGGCACGTCATGGGGCCGGCCTGATCTTCAAAATACGGCAGGCCAGTACGTTGTGACTGGATCACCAGTCTGGGAGTGTGTTTACTGTTGTGTGTGACAGGCAGACAGACTTGGCAGAGCAGAGGGAGGGGGGCATGGGGGCAAGTGTGGTATGGAATGACTGGGAATCTCTATTACACTCCCCACATCTGTCCATCTGTACTTCAAGAGTTGAACCTGGCACTTCCTGAGTACACCACAGATAACAGGGGAGTTACACTGGGGCATCAGGAAAACAGTGGGTGGGTCAGTGAGGCCTCACTGACCCTCTACTGGGTTACTGCTTGGTATTTACAGTACAGGGCACATACGTAAGGCAGGCCACACATTGGGGTGAAAATTGCTGTGAAAACTATATGCAACCTACCAGAGAGTTAGGCAGAAATATGACAATGTTACTTACAATATTAAAACCCTTTTAGATGTGGAAGAAGTTAAGGAGAGGTGCTAGAGGTGTATATAAGACAGAAACCATGCTAGGTTTGAGAGTTCTTCCTCTCAGTACCTTGGGGATAGTGACTAGGTCCAGGTACTCTCAGTGGTGTGTTATAATGAGGCGTTCTCTCACCCTGCTCCTTGTATCCGTCAGTGTTATTACCAGCGTTGAGTACCGTGGCGTATACCCTCTTAGCCATGGAGCGTCTGGTCAAAAACACCGCCACTGCAGCCTCTGAACGACAGTACCCGTTTCCTGGGGGAACACATAGAGGACCGCACCAGAAAGTAATGTTAGTGTGCTTTCAGGGCCAAACCAGATAATAGTTCTGCTGTATGCGGGTGTGCTTTCAGCATGAGAAGCATTTTATCTCCAACATTTAATGCTGCACACTGCCTCATTCTGAACACAACCCAGGTCTCTCACCCTCTTACCTGAGGAGTCGAAGGACTTGCAGGTTCCGTCCGGACTGAGCATGCCAAGCTTCATGAACTGCACCGAGGTGTTTGGCTTGAGCAGCAGGTTGACCCCTCCCACCAGGGCGGAGTCACAGTGTCCGTGGCGAATGGCATTGAAGGCGTTCTCCAAAGCCAATAGGCTGGAGGAGCAGGCAGTGTCGATTGCTGTGCTAGGCCCTGGAGGGACAGAGAGATGGTGAGAGAGAGAGAGGGACGGTGAGGGAGAGGGACAGAGAGAGAGAGGGGGACAGAAAGAGAGGGACAGAGAGAGAGAGAGAGGGGGACAGAGAGAGAGAGAGAGAGGGACAGAGAGAGAGAGAGAGAGGGGGACAGAGAGAGAGAGGGGGACAGAGAGAGAGAGGGACAGAGAGAGAGAGGGACAGAGAGAGAGAGGGACAGAGAGAGAGAGGGACAGAGAGAGAGAGGGACAGAGAGAGAAGGACAGAGAGAGAGGACAGAGAGAGAGGGACAGAGAGAGAGGGACAGAGAGATGGTGAGAGAGAGAGACAGACAGAGAGATGGTGAGAGAGCGAGAGAGAGAGCGAGAGAGACAGAGAGATGATGAGAGAGTGACAGAGATGGTGAGAGAGATGGTGAGAGAGGGGGACAGAGAGAGATGAGACAAACACAGGAGAATGTTCAGTTAAGGATATATTATCTTTTTGATGACAGCTGATACCATAAGAGCTTAAGAGAAGCCACAGCCGTGCTAGATGAGGTCATACCATTGAAGTCAAAGAAGTAGGATAGACGGTTGGCAAACATGGCACGCTGGCAGCCCGTCATGCTGTATCCTAGCAACTCCTCGGGGTCTCTGCTGAAGGCCTCGCCCGCCTCCGAGCCGCTCACCCCAATGTAAACACCTGTCCTGCTGCCACGCAGCTCTGTCGGGTTCAGACCTGTACACACACATTAAACAAACTAATCTCACACACAAGTCTATGAGCGTTGAAACATTCCCTTTTTGACATGTGGATAATGTCATCTATGGATGACAGGAAGAGCAGCTGTTGACTAACAGGGATCCAAATAAACCAATACATTTTACTGTGTCTCTTTTACAAAGCTTTCCAAATAAAATGTATCTATACACATCTACTCATCCCTCTCCACTCCTCACCTCCGTCTACAATGGCTTCGTAGGCAATCTCCAGCATGAGGCGAAGCTGAGGGTCCATGGTGTGGGCCTGTTTGGGATGGACCCCGAAGAACGCAGCATCGAACCGGCTGATATCCTTCAGCTTGCCGTTCCTCTTGGGAAGACCGTACAGACCTAGGAATGAATGGGAATGGCACATGGAGCATTAAGGGATAAATAACCGTGTCACCGGGTGTCCCAGTCAGCATGTTCTACCTGTAGTCACTGACTGGATCATCTGAACAGATTCATGGGACATGAATGTAATAGTGAATGAATGAATGTCATAGTTTCACACACACATCTAAAGCAGGACTGTTCATTCCTCTGTGTTTCTATGTAGCATACAAGGTCCTCTCCTCCCTTCTTTCCCTCCTCTCCTGTGGTGTGTGGTCTTAGGGCTGAGGTGCCATCAGCCCAGGGCCTTTTTGCACATGAATGCGAGCTTTAGCTGGTTGCCAGGCACTGACTGATGAGAGGTGCTATTCACAGAGAGGAAAGAGAGGAGAGAGACAGAGATCAAGCAAGCGAGGGAGCGAGAGAGAGAGAGAGACGGCTACTGAGGTGAGACGGGGCTAAGAAGAAAAAGATGGAGAGAAAGGCAGAACAAGAGAGGAAATAAAGAGGGAGTGAATTAGGCAGAGGAGAAATCGAGAGAGAGAGAGAGAGATAGAGGAGAGAGAATCTAAGCAAGCCAAGCCACGAAGGAGAAGCAGTGCCAACAGCCCAGCACCCCAGCCAGGTGGTGAACCGCAACGGCAGCAGAGCAGACAGACACAAAACTCCTTCAGCGACTACAGAGCAACTCTCTCACAGTCTCACACATCAAAGGCTCATCTTACAGCGAATGGCCACCAGCACTAGCCAGGGTTCATTTGTGTTCATGTGGGCTACTTCATGTGGGTAGTGGGTGCTGGGCACTGACTGAATGGGCCAGTAAAGCCTGTGGAGGAAGCATTCAGCATTCTACTCATTGAACTGCCGACATTGATGGTGATGCAAAGTACAGCTAACCAGGTCTGTGACCAGAATGTTCTTCTCGGGAAGGGAAGTATTTCCTGTCATGTGGTTGATGCAACATCCATGACTAGGCAGTACACGCACATCAGGATACAACAACCTACTCATCAGTTTACAGAGCAGAACGCTGGGATGCAAGGTAGCCTGTGTGTCAGTCTGAGGTTTTCAGAGTCCTTTCAGAGTTCAAATGATTTTGAAATAAACAACAGCAACAAGTCTGATGTTTGTGGGTCAAAATAGTCCGTGTCATGGAAAGGTCACAGGGGCTCACCTGGCTTCCACCGTCGGTCATCTTCTGTTACCATGTCAACCCCATTGAAGAGGTTCTCCCAGAATTCCTCCAGGTTGTCCGACTCAGGAAGCCGGCCCGATATCCCTGCTACAACAATCTCCTCCATCCTGGGAAGGAAGGGTTACTGTGGGAGAGAGAGAGCGTTAGAAGTAGGGTTGACAAGGTACCAGTATCACGATACTCAGAAGCAGGGATTGACATTAAGAGTTGCCTTATTTCCTGGGGCAAGTGAATGGAGCTGTCGAACAAGTTGAGCCTACCTCCAGTAGCCTAAAACTGATCTTTCGGGTTCCTCCCGTTTAAAGCGGAGACACACAAGTTGAGCCTGCTCTGAGAATGTATTTTACTGATGACAACCAAAATATAAAAGAATTCCAATAGTGATCTTTCTGATTCCTTGTCTATGTGAAACACAGGCAAATACATGCTACTTCTGCAGGTGAATAGCTAATTAACACTAAGGCAACCAAAAACAAAGAAATGCCCCTGACTTGCCCGATGGGAAAGTGCTTTTCAGTCTGTATTGTGGGGCTCCCGAGTGGCGCTACAGTCTAAGGCATCTCAGTCGTAGAGGCGTCACTACAGACCCTGGTCCGATTCGAGTCCCAAGGAGCGGCATACAATTGGCCCAGCATCGTCCGGGTTTGGACATCATCGTAAACAAGAATTTGTTCTTTACTGACTTGCCTAGTTAAATAACAACATGTAAATCACAGAAACATGAAGCGGATGAATGAAGAACATGTATTTAAGCTACAACACACGACAGTCTATTTGACAAAAGGACCAAAGAGTTGTCTGCTTTCCTTTGTTTGCCATGAAAGATCAGGTATACTAGTATCATCACCATCCTAGTTAGAGGGTCATTTCATTTAACCTGGATTTCTCCACATTACTGTCGTTTCATTGACACACAATCGTGGTCCTTCTGTAGCTCAGTTGGTAGAGCATGGCGCTTGTAACGCCAGGGTAGTGGGTTCGATCCCCGGGACCACCCATACGTAGAATGTATGCACACATGACTGTAAGTCGCTTTGGATAAAAGCGTCTGCTAAATGGCATATATTATTATTATTATTATTATTATAGTACACAAGAACTGGTGCAAGATGGCAGCAGCACCACAGATAATCAGAAAACTACAGCATGAGAAAATGGTCAACGAGGAGTAGGGAAGAGGAGACCGAGAGAATTTAAAGAAATTAAGAGAGGAGACATAAAAGTCTAGACAACAAAAAAAAAAAACAACCCTATTGGGGCGTTCCCATTCCCACACAAACATTTCAGTGCTTGCAGCCACACGGACAGACAGTAGCTGGCGGCTATAAACTCCCTCACCCCCTGCAAGGCATCTTATTAGACTGACAATAGATTCTCTGTAACTGCTTGACCAGGCAGCAAGGAGGGTCTGCATTACCTTGTGGGAACCAGCCATGAAAGCCTCTATAACACAAGGTCATGTTCAGCCCAGCATTATAAACCAGCTCGTTCACCACAGCACCGGGCTGGGAAACACAGACAGAGGGAGGGGTCAATATCTGCATCTGTTTAAGAAGAGAAGTAGAGATGGTAGGCTACTCTGTGTGAGCAGTCGAGAGCAAGTGAACGGTAGTCAACTCATCATCCAGCTCAAGTTTTGTTCCTGGTTTCTGGGACAGGCAATTCCATGCAGGCCAGCCAACCAATGAGACAGCAGGGGAGGGGCCAACCAGTGAATCCCAGTTGACTGAGAAGCGCTCTGCTCCTAGCTGTAGCTAGCTGTTCCCTAGTCCAACACACAGTAGACTACTGTTGGCCCTCTCACACAAGGCAGGGGCACCAACCAGAGCCCCCCATACAGCTAGTAGAACTCAGCCCCTACAGTACCCCTGAACTCAACCGGAGTCCCCCATACAGCTAGTAGAACTCAGCCCCTACAGTACCCCTGAACTCAACCGGAGTCCCCCATACAGCTAGTAGAACTCAGCCCCTACAGTACCCCTGAACTCAACCGGAGCCCCCCATACAGCTAGTAGAACTCAGCCCCTACAGTACCCCTGAACTCAACCGGAGCCCCCCATACAGCTAGTAGAACTCAGCCCCTACAGTACCCCTGAACTCAACCGGAGTCCCCCATACAGCTAGTAGAACTCAGCCCCTACAGTACCCCTGAACTCAACCGGAGTCCCCCATACAGCTAGTAGAACTCAGCCCCTACAGTACCCCTGAACTCAACCGGAGCCCCCATACAGCTAGTAGAACTCAGCCCCTACAGTACCCCTGAACTCAACCGGAGTCCCCCATACAGCTAGTAGAACTCAGCCCCTACAGTACCCCTGAACTCAACCGGAGTCCCTCATACAGCTAGTAGAACTCAGCCCCTACAGTACCCCTGAACTCTTTTAGAAAGAGTTTTACAGCAGTGCTCTTTAATCCTAGAGAGCTACGGTATAGAAAGTGCAGGCTTTTGTTCCAGCCCACCCAGCTCATTCAACTTATCAAGGTCTTCATGTAGGCTACAGGTGAGTTACTGGGCTAGAACAAAAGCCTGCACAGTGCACACCCTGTGGGTCCCCAGCACCAGAATTGAAAAACACTGCTTTACGCAGTTAACCTAGTTAGCCCGTCGGACAGTGAGAGTTAACCTGGTTAACCAATCAAGAGTGGCGATGATATACCATACAGAGACACGGAGGCAAGGACAGCACGTTCGGTTTCTCTTTATTAATAACACCAGATGATTGGCTGCTGTGAATGCAGCATTCTTATAACAGTGCTCCTTATAGGACACATCACTGCACTCTATACTCCTCTATAAACTGGTCATCTCTGTATTCCCCATCGCAAGACCCACTGGTTAATGCTTATTTATAAAACCCTGTTAGGCCCCCCCCATCTGAGATACATACTGCAGCCCTCATCCTCCACATACAACACCCGTTCTACCAGTCACATTCTGTTAACCTCTTCAGTCGACCCTCTACTTTTTCGAACATTCTGTTAAAAATCGCGCAACATTTCAGCGCCCTGCTACTCAGGCCAGGAATATAGTATATGCATATGATTAGTATGTGTGGATAGAAAACACTCAGACGTTTATAAAACTGGTTAAATCACGGCTGTGACTATAACAGAACGTGCGTTTCATCGAAAAGTGCAAGAAAATCTGATCACTGAAAATGGAAATAAATATCAATGCGCCACTTCCAGGAATTGTTCAAAGTGAACCGAATTACATGAGACCTAGGTTTCAGTGCCTACAGCTTCCACAAGATGTCTAGAGTCTTGTCATTTGATTCAGCTTTGATTCTTGGTCAAACTGAATCAAGGGAACCGATTCCCTCCGGTCTCCGACCGGATGTTTTGGTCGAGCTCTCTTCAGACATCTTTTCGAGACGGGACAGCTATAGAATTTACATCGCCTCCTGATGAATTTTATCGCTTATTAACGTGTACTAATACCTAAAGTTGCATTACAAAAGTATTTCGAAGTGTTTTGTGAAAGTTTATCATCGACGTTTTGAATTTTTTTAAATGACGTTACGTTATGAAACGCTATTTTTTTCCGTTTATCACACAGTCTTCATAGATCAATATCTAGGCTATATATGGACCGATTTAATTGAAAAAAGACCCAATAGTGGTTATGGGACATCTAGGAGTGCCAACAAAGAAGATGGTCAAAGGTAATGAATGTTTTATATTTTATTTGTGCGGTTTGTGTAGCGACGACTCTGCTAATTATTTTGTTTACGTCCCCTGCGGGTCTTTTGGGGTGTTACATGCTATCAGATAATAGCTTCTCATGCTTTCGCCGAAAAGCATTTTAAAAATCTGACTTGTTGCCTGGATTCACAACGAGTGTAGCTTTAATTCAATACCCTGCATGTGTATTTTAATGAACGTTTTAGTTTTAACTAATACTATTAGCATTTAGCGTAGCGCATTTGCATTTCCAGAGCTCTAGATGGGACGCCTGCGTGCCAGGTAGGAGCAAGAGGTTAAAGGTCCCCAAAGCACACACATCCCTGGGTCGCTCCTCTTTTCAGTTCACTGCAGCTAGTGACTGGAACGAGCTGCAACAAACACACAAACTGGGCAGTTTTATCTCAATCTCTTCATTCAAACACCAATCAGGGACACTCTTACTGACAGTTGTGGCTGCTTTGTGTGATGTATTGTTGTCTCTACCTTCTTGCCCTTTGTGCTGTTGTCTGTGCCCAATAATGTTTGTATCAGGTTTTGTGCTGCTACCATGTTGTTGTCGAGTGTTGCTGCCATGCTGTGTCGTCATGCGTTGCTGCCATGCTGTGGCGTCATGCGTTGCTGCCATGCTGTGGCGTCATGCGTTGCTGCCATGCTGTGGCGTCATGCGTTGCTGCCATGCTGTGTCGTCATGCGTTGCTGCCATGCTGTGTCGTCATGCGTTGCTGCCATGCTGTGTCGTCATGCTGTGTCGTCATGCGTTGCTGCCATGCTGTGTCGTCATGCGTTGCTGCCATGCTGTGTCGTCATGCGTTGCTGCCATGCTGTGTCGTCATGCGTTGCTGCCATGCTGTGTCGACATGCGTTGCTGCCATGCTGTGTCGACATGCGTTGCTGCCATGCTGTGTCGTCATGCGTTGCTGCCATGCTGTGTCGTCATGCGTTGCTGCCATGCTGTGTCGCCATGCTGTGTCGTCATGCTGTTGTCATGCGTTGCTGCCATGCTGTGTCGTCATGCTGTGTCGTCATGCGTTGCTGCCATGCTGTGTCGTCATGCTGTGTCGTCATGCGTTGCTGCCATGCTGTGTCGTCATGCGTTGCTGCCATGCTGTGTCGTCATGCGTTGCTGCCATGCTGTGTCGTCATGCGTTGCTGCCATGCTGTGTCGTCATGCGTTGCTGCCATGCTGTGTCGTCATGCGTTGCTGCCATGCTGTGTCGTCATGCGTTGCTGCCATGCTGTGTCGTCATGCGTTGCTGCCATGCTGTGTCGTCATGCGTTGCTGCCATGCTGTGTCGTCATGCGTTGCTGCCATGCTGTGTCGTCATGCGTTGCTGCCATGCTGTGTCGTCATGCGTTGCTGCCATGCTGTGTCGTCATGCGTTGCTGCCATGCTGTGTCATTGTCTTCTTAGTTCTCTATGTTGTGTTGTCTCTTGTGATGTGTTGCTGCCATGCTGTGTCGTTGTCTTCTTAGTTCTCTATGTAGTGTTGTCTCTTGTTGTGATGTGTTGCTACCATGCTGTGTCGTTGTCTTCTTAGTTCTCTATGTTGTGTTGTCTCTTGTTGTGTGTTTGGTCCAATATTTCTATTTGATTTATTTAGTTATTTTAAATCCCAGCCCCCGTCCCAGCAGGAGACCTTCTGGTAAGGCCATCTGGTAGGCCGTCATTGTAAAATAACCATTTGTTCTTAACTGACTTGCCTAGTTAAATAAAGGTTAAATAAATAGAAATTGGCTGCTGTGAATGCAGCATCTTATCATAACACCAGATGATTGGCTGCTATGTGTGTGTGTAACATCTGAATACAAAGAGCCCAGTGAGTTCGCTAGCCAGTGTGTCTGTGTCAGTCCACTGACGCACATCTACCTTCCCCTGATAACTCTCCAGAATTAAATGAGAATGGAACAGAGAGTCCCCTTCCTTCCACAGCGTCCCATTTCACGGCAGAATCCACGCCAGCGGGAACCGAAAATACTTTTGGTATCGCAGATTGTGTGTTTGTATGTGAGAATTGCCAGAACAATCTTCATTTGGGAGGAAGGATGTTTAACATGCTTTCTACATTTGTATCACAAACCCTTTGACAAAATCCATGACGAAAGTGGTCATTTTAGACCTATACATGTGTCCTGTAAGACCCTATGAGCCGTACATGGCACAGACAACATCTTGGTATCATTATACTCATTATAGTGTGCTCTAAAATATGGAGTAAGCCTCGATTCTGAAATACAATTTAACATGAATGTATTCAACATTAAAAGATATTAACAGAGGTGTCACGCTCATAGGGGGCACAAGCTCCTCAGATTTATCCCGTTTCATTTTTCTTTTTTTACTAAACTTCATTTTGTAAGCCCACATTTGATCATAATCATTTATAAAATGATCTGTCAGCGGTATTTTGCAGAAGAGGCACAATGACTGGACCAGGCAGAGCCCCCCCCCAGTAAGTGGTTCCTTCCAAGGTGCTCCATGGACCAAAGGTATGCTTGGCAGGACACTAGATACTCTAGTGTGTGCAGACAGTATCATCAGTGGAGAGAGAGAGAGTGTAAAGTGACACACAGAGTTTGATTTGAGCTGCTGGTGATGGACAGGACTAATTTGATCTATGTAACCTATTGATTCCTTTTTGATAAATAAATGTGTCTGTAATACTAGCCACTATTGCAATTTTATGAAGTTGGCTTTGGCTGGCCAGCTAGATAGTTGAGGTTGGGAGATGGGAACCTAACTACCAAACTATTTCAGGCTGTCAATCAAGTTAGATTAGCTGGCCTGCCTGCTGGCAAGGTTGCTACACTTCCGAACGAAGTGACTAAACATACTGAATAATACTGAATAACACTCACAGCCTTTCAAGATTTTACACAGAGATGCAGAGAAGCAGATTTAGTTTGTTGAGAAAAATAACCACCAGTCAGGAGGACACAGACAGATCAAAAGGTGCTTAAGACAAAGAAATATACTTGGTTTGAGTTATCTGGCACCTTATGATAACATCACGATATATGTATTAATTATGATACTTTTTTATTTAACTAGGAAAGTCAGTTAAGAACAAATTCTTATTTTCAATGATGGCCTAGGAACAGTGGGTTAACTGCCTGTTCAGGGGCAGATTTGTACCTTGTCAGCTCGGGGATTTGAACTTGCAACCTTGCGGTTACTGGTCCAACGCTCTAACCACTAGGCTACCCTGCTGCTCCATTGATATGTACCTGTCGAGATGCGTGTTATGATGCGTGTTATGATTTTTGTAATTTTGATGTAATATCCTAGGCATGTTGCTGCAGTATATTGAAATGCGTGATGATGATACCCTCATTAAAATGACAATTGAACAGTTCAAGAGGTATTTACATAGAATTAGGCATGTTTATGGCTCTAGATTGTAGAAAAAAAAGCTGTTTCAGGTGTTAAAAAAATGCTAAATTCTCCTACTTCCAGAGGGTGCCCCCCATCCTCACGTACTTCTTTCCCCACTCTAAAATAATGGGATATTAATATCTCTAAACTAGAGTTTTTGATTTTGTTCCTATTAAAGACATACTCTACAAGTGGGCACTCTGCTAATTCTGAACTTATGATACATTTTACGAGCGCCAACACATTGAATGGAAAATTGATTCAAAGCAAACTTTCTCTGCTGGGGATTTGCTGAATGTACAATCCTAAAGGAGGACTGTGATTGGTTAATGAACTATACTGTACATTTCTATATATAAAAATGGGTCATATCATTAAAAGTACCACAGAGCCACTCTGGAAATTTGACGTGTTTAGAGAGTATATCATTAAACATTGTCTAAAAATAAGCTAAATCTAAAAAGGGTACTTTTGAGACATTAATATTAGTAATATTAAATAAATGTGACTTTATTTAAGAATCTACAGATACTGCATATTTGAAAGCACAGTAGGGAGTATAATGACAATAATGATAATGACCCCTCCTGTCTCAGCCTCCAGTACTTATGCTGCAGTAGTTTATGTGTCGGGGGGCTAGGGTCAGTCTGTTTCTCCTGTCTTATCAGGTGTCCTGTGTGAATTTAAGTATACTCTCTCCAATTCTGTCTTTCTCTCTCTCGGAGAACCTGAGCCCTAGGACCATGCCTCAGGACTACCTGGCATGATGACTCGTTTGTCTCCAGTCCACCTGGCCGTGCTGCTGCTCCAGTTTCAACTGTTCTGCCTGCAGCTATGGAACCCTGACCTGTTCGCTGTGATTATTATTTGACCATGCTGGTCATTTATTAACATTTGAACATCTTGGCCATGTTCTGTTATAATCTCCACCCGGCACAGCCAGAAGAGGACTGGCCACCCCTCATAGGCTAAATCCTAGAGAGGATCCAGGCTATCTAAAGAGTTTTTCCTAGCCACCATGCTTCTACAACTGCATTGCTTGCCGTTTTTTATATACATATTTTGTCAATTAAAATAACATTACATTTATCAGAAATACTGTGTAGACATTGTTAATGTTCTAAATGTCTATTGTAGCTGGAAATGGCAGATTTTTATCTACATAGGTGAACAAAGGCCCATTAACAGCAACCATCACTCCTGTGTTCCAATGGCACGGTGTTAGCTAATCTAAGTTTTTAATTTTAAAAAGGCTAACTGATCATTAGAAAACCCGTCTGCAATTATGTTAGCACAGCAGAAAACTGTTGTTCTGCTTAAAGAAGCAATAAAACTGGCCTTTAGACTAGTTGAGCATCAGCATTTGAGGGGTTCAATAACAGGCTCAAAATGGCCAGAAGCAAAGAACTTTTTTCTGAAACTCGTAAGTCTATTCTTGTTTTGAGAAATTAAGGCTATTCCATGCGAGAAATTGCCAAGAAACTGAAGATCTTGTACAATGACGTGTACTACTCCCTTCATAGAACAGAGCAAACTGGCCCTAACCAAAATAGAAAGAGGATTTGGGAGGCCCCGGTGCACAACCGAGCAAGAGGACAAGTACATTAGAGTGTCTAGTTTGAGAAACAGATGCCTCAAGTCCTCAACTGGCAGCTAGTACTAGATAGTACCCGCAAAAAAAAACAGTCTCAACATCAACAGTGAAGAGGCAACTCCGGGATGCTGCCTTTTTAGGCAGAGTTCCTCTCTCCAGTCTCAACATCTTTCTCAGGACCCTGTCTTTCAAAGATAATTAGTCAAATCCAAATAACTTCACAGATCTTCATTTTAAAGGGTTAAAACACTGTTTCCCATGATTGTTCTATTAACCATAAACAATTAAGGAACATGCACCTGTGGAACAGTCGTTAAAAGACACTTACAGACAGCAGGCAATTAAGGTCAAAGTTATGAAAACTTCGGACACTAAAGAGACCTTTCTACCCGTTCTACTCTACGACTCTGAAAAACACCAAAAGAAAGATGCCCAGGGTCCCTGCTCATTTGCGTGAACATGCCTTAGGCATGCTGCAAGGAGGCATGAGGACTGCAGATGTGGCCAGGGCAATAAATTGCAATGTCCGTACTGTGAGACGCCTAAGACAGTGTTACAGGGAGACGGGACGGACAGCTGATCATCCTCGCAGTGGCCGACCACGTGTAACAACTAAAGGACAGGATCGGAACATCCGAACATCACACCTGCGGGACAGGTACAGGAAGGCAACAACAACTGCCTGGGTAACACCAGGAACGCACAATCCCTCCATCAGTGCTCAGCCTGTCCACAATAGGCTGAGAGAGGCAGGACTGAGGGCTTGTAGGCCTGTTGTGAGGCAGGTCCTCACCAGACATCACCGACAACAAAGCCACCTATGGGCACAAACCCACCGTCGCTGGACCAGACAGGACTGGCAAAAAGTGCTCTTCACTGACGAGTCGCGGTTGTCTCACCAGGGGTGATGGTCGGATTCGCGTTTATCGTTGAAGGAATGAGCGTTACACCGAGACCTGTGCTCTGGAGCAGGATCAATTTGGAGGTGGGGGTTCCGTCATGGTCTGGGGCGGTGTGTCACAGCATCATCGGACTGAGCTTGTTGTCATTGCAGGCAATCTCAATGCAGTGCGTTACAGGGAAGACATCCTCCTCCCTCATGTGGTACCCTTCCTGCAGGCTCATCCTGACATGACCCTCCAGCATGACAATGCCACCAGCCATACTGCTTGTTCTGTGCGTGATTTCCTGCAGGACATACATGTCTGTGGAACCTGTTCAGTTTGTCTCAGTTGTTGAACCTTGTTATGTTCATACAAATATTTACACGTTAAGTTTGCTGAAAATAAATGCAGTTGACAGTGAGAGGACGTTTCTTTTTTTTCCTGAGTTTGAGATCATATATATATATACACATATATATATATATATATATATATATGTAACACACAAAAGTATGTGGACACCCTTTCAAATTAGTGGATTTGGGGGGGGGGACACAACTGATTTTGAAATGAGATGTTTGACGGGCAGGTGTCCACATACACTACATGACTAAAAGTATTTTCCACTCCAACTGGCGTGGAAACGGCCGACGGTACAAAGCGGTGCTGTCATTCAAATGTGTGTGGCCTACATTCTGCTAGAAGCCTAGGGCACAGGAAACTGTTGAGCATGAGAAAAACCAAGCAGCCTTGCAGTTCTTGGCAAATAACGGTGCTCCTGGTACCTACTACCATACCCCGTTCAAAGGCACTTTAATATTTTGTCTTGCCCAGTCACCCTCTGAATGACACACATACAGAATCCATGTCTCAATTGTCTCAAGGCTTAAAAACAGATCATTTGGGGCAGCAGGTAGCCTAGTGGTTAGAGCGTTGGACTAGTAACCGAAAGGTTGCAAGATCAAATCCCCGAGCAGACAAGGTAAAAATCTGTTGTTCTGCCCCTGAACAAGGCAGTTAACCCACTGTTCCAAGGCAGTCATTGAAAACAAGAATTTCTTCTTAAACTGACTTGCCTGGTAAAATAAAGGTAAAAAAGGGTTAACAACCTCTCATCTAAGTGGATTTAAGTGAAATCAATAAGGGATCATCTGGTCAGTCTGCCATAGAAAGTTGTGTGTAGACTCTGTGTATCGTGTAATTGTTGTTTATCGATATGGTTGTTTAATGATTTGTTGGACAGGTCGTCAATGTAAATAAGAATTTGTTCTTAACTGATTTATCTGTAAAAAAATAAAAAGGTGAAATTAAATTTGAAAAATAACTTGTTTAGGAGGATTAAAATGAAAATAACTAGGCCTAAGCTTGTCTCTTTAGAAAATAGTTAGCAGCCAATATGGACACACATTCCAACACACAGGTCTGAGAACTGCATTGCATGGGAACCTATTCAACTCTTGCCAAGGCACTGGGTCCCCTTACTCGCACACCTCAGAGAGAACGAGACAGAGAGGCGAGCATGCAAGAGAAAAATAGGGGATAATTAGAAGAGGATGAGTGAAAGATGGAATGGTTTTTCCCAATCCTTTGTTACCATGTACAGCAGGGTTCCCCAAAAAAGTTTATTTTATTATTGGACATAAAGGACTAAAAACAGCAGGAAGCCAGCTCCAGGTGATTTTAATTTTGGAATTATTCCCACGCATAATGTAATAGTATAACTTTAGACCGTCCCCTCGCCCATACCCAGGCATGAACCAGGGACCCACTGCACACATCAACAGTCACCCACGAAGCATCGTTACCCATCGCTCCACAAAAGCCGCAGCCCTTGCAGAGCAAGGGGAACCACTACTTCAAGATCTCAGAGCGAGTGACGTCACTGATTGAAACGCCATTTAGCGCACACCACCGCTGACTAGCTAGCCGTTTCACATCAGTTACACTAACACAGAAACACAAATCGTATACTAAATGTAAGCAAGGTTTGAAATAATTGTTTTAGTCAAACATTATCTTTTTGTAAACTGCAAATTGACCGTAAGAAGCCGAAATGATTTGTAATTATGTTCCAGCCCCCCCAACCATTCCCTCAAGAAAGAAGTTGGCCTGCAAGTGAATCTAGTTGATGATCCCTGATGTATAGGCTCTGTGTGTGTGTGTGTGTGTGTGTGTGTGTGTGTGTGTGTGTGTGTGTGTGTGTGTGTGTGTGTGTGTGTGTGTGTGTGTGTGTGTGTGTGTGTGTGTGTGTGTGTGTGTGTGTGTGTGTGTGTGTGTGTGTGTGTGTGTCCCTTAGCTCCATGCGAACAGCTCAGTAAAGACCACTGCTGTATTAGCCGATTACCTGTCGATACAGACAAATAGGTAAATCAAGATCCATTGGACGAGAGAAGGCTAAACAAGAAGCTGTAGGTGAACGGTTGCTTGAAGAAGAGGCCTTGAGCTTGAAGAAGAGAGGCCTGTTGAACATGTCTTTCTCATTTAGTTCAGAGAACCAACCTTCTCACTAATAATAGGCTACACTCTAAACAGCAGTCACAATAGAGTATAAACACCTCCTCCTGATCACCATTCCCACCAGAGGGATGGGTAGGAGCAGGTTTGTAAATATCTTACAGGGATTAAGGTGGATTATCATCTACCTGACCTGGATCACATCACTGAGGCAGGGCCTTGATTGATTACATGTGTTGGATATAGGCCTAGATGAGGCAACACAATGACAACTACAGTGGCACCATGCCATAGAGAACACCACACACAGCTTTCCCTTGTGGGTGTTTCTCTCTCACTCCCTGTCCCTTGGTGCTTCTGTCTCTTTCTCCCCCCCTCTCTCCCTGTCCCTTGGTGCTTCTGGCTCTTTCTCCCCCAGTCTCGGTCTCCCTTCTTTTCCCTCTCTCCCTGTCCCTTGGTGCTTCTGTCTCTTTCTCCCCCCAGTCTCAGTCTCCCTTCTTTTCCCTCTCTCCCTGTCCCTTGGTGCTTCTGGCTCTCTCCCCCCAGTCTCGGTCTCCCTTCTTTTCCCTCTCTCCCTGTCCCTTGGCTTCTGCCTCTTTCTCCCCCCAGTCTCGTCTCTTTCTCCCCCTCCCCCAGTCCCTTCCCTTGGTGCTTCTGTCTTTTCTCCCCCAGTCTCGGTCTCCTGTCCCCCTTGGTGCTTCTGTCTCTTTCTCCCCCCAGTCTCGGTCTCCCTTCTTTTCCCACTCTCCCTGTCCCTTGGTGCTTCTGTCTCTTTCTCCCCCCAGTCTCGGTCTCCCTTCTTTTCCCTCTCTCTCGCGTTCTGTCTGCCACAGTCGCACTCCGTCCTCCACAGCCATGTTGTTTCATTTAATAACTCAATTGATGAGTGAGTGACATGCTACAGACCAACATCTGTACAGGAAAATAATATCCGTGTTCTTGTACGGGTGACAATGAATCTGTATGGATGACAATCTATCAAAAATACAATGCGTTCCAATCTAGGCCATATACCTTGTGTAATAGTTTCACCTGCCTCAAATAGGCTGCTTTGCATGATGTATTGTGGTCTCTACCTTCTTGCCCTTTGTGCTGTTGTCTGTGCCCAATGTTTGTTCCATGTTTTGTGCTGCTAACATGTTGTGTTGCTACCATGTTGTTGTCGTGATGTTGTGTTGCTGCCTTGCTATGTTGTTGTCTTAGGTCTCTCTTTATGTAATGTTGTCCCTTGTCGTGATGTTGTGTTGCTGCCTTGCTATGTTGTTGTCTTAGGTCTCTCTTTATGTAATGTTGTCCCTTGTCGGGATGTTTTGTCCTATATTTATATATGTTATTTACATTTTTTTAAATCCCAGACCCCGTCCCCGCAGGAGGCCTTTTGCCTTTTGGTAGGCCATCATTGTAAATAAGAATGTGTTCTTAACTGACTTCCCTAGTTAAATAGGTGAAATAAAAATAGAGGTACACGACTTAAACTCGTCACTTAGGTTATATATTAGAACACCTGGAGAGTAATACAGAGCAACATGACTAATTCCACTAGTTATAGACTACATCTCTCAAAGCCAGGACATTTCATCCCGGGCCTAGAATACCTCTCTCTACGGGAGGGCTAAAGAGCACTGCATGTCATCAGTCTGCAAATGCCAGGTAATGGAACATGAACATCTTGAGAAACACCCAACATATTGGCTGGTAGGAAGGAGCTCTGTTGGTGATTTGTCCAGCAAGGTCACATGTGGAAAGGTTGCTTGACACACACTTGCAACATGGTAAATTCCACACCTAGGCTTTAGAATGGGCCTTCTCTTGCCTCTCACCAGTCCAGCTCCTTCACTCAGGGAGTGTATAGAGAGCTAGGGTACTGGGATAGGTAGGCTCACCAAACATTGGTATTCATTTATGATATTGGTCTGTGTATTGCTCTGTATTAGTCTGCAGTTAGATTAGGCCATCTCTTGTCAATGGCTTAGGCACAAAACTCAGATTCATACTAGACCCTTGGGGACTTCAGGTGACAGGGGTGGAACTTGACAGTGAAAGTGATTGTGTTCAGAGACAAGGATAGCCACACTGAGTTTTACAATATGACTCATCGTGTGATTACAGTAAGAGGTTGAGAAAACTATCATGCTCAGCTCTCACGAGATTAAGATGTCAAACATGCAAAAAAAAAAAATATTGGATCAGAAAGGCTAGCATCAGCAAAAAGGCTCTCACAAGGTAGGCAATAGGCATCCAACTCAATACCATCCCAGGCAGCACCACAGCTGGAGAAAAAAACGAAATACATTTTCTTGAATGATTAATTACCCTTTTATGTACAGTATGACTAGATAATCACTGGGCCTCCACAACTACTCAGACAAGATCTGTAGTGTAAACTACGCAGCCTGTTAGTATATCTTATGCTGCTACCTAATTTAGACAAGGGCCAGACACGCAAACAACTCTAGCAAGCAGAAGAACAAGGGCATCAATGAATAGTAATTGATTACAACGTGCTAACTTGGCATCCAGGAAGTGATGACTACATATTTTATTATTGAGCAAGAGTGACAACTGCTAGCCTAGCCCTTAGCAGAGGTTGTCGCATCACTTGGAGTCATATTAGCTTTAACTTGATAGTTACCCTCGCTAAAATGTCGCTATTTCTGGGAATTAGTCCGCTAGCTATTATAACTCTAAAATGTATAAACATCGTAACGAGGAAGTGTGTAGCTGATAATAGCCAGCTAAGTGAAATCGAGGAAATCCAGTTCTAGTTCGTTGATGTTTATATTATGCCGGTCATCATGGGCATCTCATCCGCTAACTTGATGAAGAAGCTAGAGCAAGCTAACATCGGTAAAGCATTGATATTCTCGCAATATCAGAACAACTTACCTGTAGTTAGGTGTTTTAATATCAGTGGAAAACACCAAAGGGATTGCGAAATGTTAGTGAGGAAACGGTTAGCAAAATGTTCCTCGAAAATCCCTTATCTTCCGTCGGTGAGAGTGCGCTTGCCTGTGTGTGTCCCTGCTTCCGTTCCCTGCCAAGCCCTTCTAATTTCTCTCGCTTCTACGAATCCCTTTCTCTATTTCATTTAAATGTCTGACATGCTCTCCCCGGCCACGCCACATGGGCTGACAGCTTCTCTGGGCTGTTCAGTCCAATGAGAAAAGAGGCAGGACTCCCAGTCTCAGCCAGTGATGGGGTGATTCGCTGAACGCGGCTGCGGATTCGGGAGGAGAAAAAAAAACGGAAGAAACAGGATGGCAAGGTTACTGTAGTTCATTCGGGTAGCACTGGATGGATCATCCGAGTACACCAGTAACCTATCTCAGTTTCCCCCGCACTTTTATATTGGTCAAACCCAAAGCCAAGTTCAAGTGTATCACTCAAATGCAAAGCGTAGAACCGTCACTTACCTGAGCCGTGTTCAGATTTCACTCTGATTGAACAATAACTCATTTCGAAATCTTGCAGAAAGGAGGACACATGCGGTTGCAATAGTCCATGGACTTTGGGAAACACATATTTGACTATCTTGATCAATTAGATTTTTCCCCCTTTTTATTCAGAATGTGTATGATTTTTTTGCAATGCAATTTATTGGAGATGGATATACCATTAAAGAATGGTGGATTTAGCCTAGACCAGGTAAATATTGTTCCCCTAAACTATTAATCATGAATGAATAAACGAATGGATTTTTTTTACAGTATATGTAATGTATTTGGAAATCTACTAGCGCAGATTAGGCCAATACTATGTTTAATATCATTAGTAAGAATTGTATAGTCATCTGTGGTTGGCATTGTAAAAAGTATATATCAACGCATGTGTTTGATCACCTGGTCGAATTTAGGGAGTTATATATATATATAACTTTTTAATCATTGAAACATTGTATTCCCATTGTTTCTCGTGTATAGAGATATAATTTATTTTTATTGCAGCGAAGTATCCAGAAGCTTTTGTATTGTTTAACAAGAGGTTTGTTAACTATTTATAATGGCGTTCATGAATAATCCATTATAAAATGTTTATAATTGCTTATAATGCTTTATACATTCAAATTCAAATGTTCATGAATTGTAATGCTTATAATATGAGTAAAAATTGTAATGAATAACTGAATACGTATTTATTTTATAGGTTATAAAATAGTTTATTAATGCTTATTCATGTACGTTTTCTTATAGTGTTACTGGAAGTTTTAACCAGTCAGTAGGCCACTGACATTCTTTAGGTTGAACTTGTGGATCAACCACATCATCACACCTGAAACGGGTTATTGTGGTGAATGTACAGTTAGCGCTGACAAACGTGGTAGTTAGTACACACCCAAATCCTGACAGCTGTGATCATAAGGGTATGTTTGTAAATTCACTCTGGCTATGTACTCTGATTTCCAAACACTCTCGTCTAGGTGTGCCAGATCGCAGAATAACTGAAACGCTCAACACCGGTTGAATATGGCCGGTGTCAGTAAACGTCGGCAATAAAAAGCGTAATTTAATTGTTGCCAGCAGCACAGTTACAGGCACCAACGCGCTGGATAACATTAAAACAGACTAATCAGCTCTGCTAGGGCGAGTAATGGTCAGAGTGAGGTGTTCTTTCATTTGTGTCTGGAAGTAGCTAACAAGCTAGCCAACGTTAGCCAGTTAGCTTGTGTGCTTGACTGCTGTTGTGAGGTCAGAAAGCTCGGATCAACCCTACTACTCAGCCAGAGCGGCCAGTGTGCCCTCTGAACTCTCCGAGAGCGGAACGCTGTGAATTTACGAAATCCCTCTTGCACTCCAGAGTAAAATTTACGAATGCACAAATAGCTAGTTGTGATATTTTATAGATGTGAAAATGAACCAATCACAATGTGGGTGTGTGGGTGTGAGGGTATTGCTAAGAGATAGGGTGATGTGATGACAATGAGGGGAGGAGCTTGTTGCCTGGGCAGCAAGGATGGTGATGTAATCAGAAACGCTGCCTGACTGGTGGGGTTACTAGAGTTCAATGGTGAAAATGGCATGTGAAGGATGGCATGATGTCGAGGAAAACTTTAGTCTTTTTAAAACTTATTTATTGACCTAAATACTAACCAAGATAACCTGAAGACAACATGTAGAAAAACGCACCTAATGCGTTAACATATTCATATTTCATAAGGTACCTTTTTAGGTCAAATTTGTATCAATTCTGGTTGTGTCACACCTTCTCAATAAAGGAAACATTTCAGAAAATGTCAAAACGGTATTGTTTTATTGGGAGAAAAAAAATAACTATTGCATGATTTGCTATGATATCAATGCCTGTTCAGGACCTGTACAACAAGACCACAAAACACTAGATTTGTCATAATGGGAGAAAAACATGAAAAAGGCACACAAAATAGTACTTTTCAATGTGAGCATCTGGGACAGGAAATACAATATAAACGTCAATGAATCCTCTACTTCCTGAGTTGTAGGCCAGGTGGACGCCTGGTCTAAGCAGTGAGCAGGTAGTAACTGTATGTACCTAACCTGGGTGACAGACTGGTTCTGCTGTCAGAAACACTCCCCTGGTGGCCTTGCCAAGACATTACCTTCTGCACCAGCCTCTGATATTGCTTTAGCACTCTAGCTTACAGTACAGAAATCACTAGGTATTTACATGTCATTTCTACCAACTAAGTACTTTGGTATTCATTCAATCAAGCACCACTAGGCATAATTTGGTAACAGGTACCAACAGTTACCGATTGTGTTGAATTCTGTTAGCCTACCAGAATGGATCCATCAGTCTTTTATATTGTACCGGGCAGGACTGAAAGCATCTGTGGGGATGAGGCCTAAGTGACTGCCACTGACAATGACCACAGTGCAGAGAGCCTACATGGCTGGGTAGAGACAGCGCTGACATTGTGCCTGTCTGAATGTCTCTCGACAGCACAGAGAGGCAGAGGCTTATCACACCACCGTCTCCGTTATCTTTATACTACTGTACAACACCTTTGTTAGAAATCTCTCCTCCTGACAGAGTACTACATACTTTCCAGGTTCACCCATACGTAAAATGTATGCACGCATGACTGTAAGTTGCTTTGGATACAAGCGTCTGCTAAATGGCACATATTCATTAGTAAGTAAGTGTTAGTAACAATCTCATTAAATTCTCAACTTTATGAACGTTGCTTATCTATATTGACACTTTGACGATCCAGCAAACAAGCAAAGCGTCAATACAGGATTAAGATTGAATCCTACTACACCGGCTCTGATGTTCGTTGGATGTGGCTGGGAAACTCTGGGAAACTCGCTGTGAGACTACCAGAAGAGCTAAATGCCTTTTATGCTCGCTTTGAGGCAAGCAACACTGAAGCATGCACGAGAGCACCAGCTTTTCTAGATGACTGTGTGATAACGCTCTCGGTAGCCGATGTGAGCAAAACCTTTAAACAGATCAACATTCACAAAGTCACAGGCCAGATGGATTACCAAGATGTGTACTCAAAGCATGTGTGGACCAACTGGCAAGTGTCTGCACTGACATTTTCAACCTCTCCCTGACTGTGCACAAGGAAGAGAAGGTAACCTGCCTAAATTATTACCGCCCGTAGCACTCACGTCGGTAGCCATGAAGTGCTTGGAAAGGCTGGTCATGGCTCACATCAACAGCATCCTCCCGAATACCCTAGACCCACTCCAATTCGCATACCGCCCCAACAGATCCATAGATGACGCAATCTCAATCCACACTGCCCTTTCCCACCTGGACAAAAGGAACACCTATGTGAGAATGCTGTTCATTGACTACAGCTCATCGTTCAATGCCATAGTGCCCATGAAGCTCATCAATAAGCTAAGAACCCTGGGACAAAACACCTCCCTCTGGATCCTGGACTTCCTGTTGGGATGCCCCCAGGTGGTAAAGGTAGGCAACAACACACCTGCCATGCTGATCCTCAACACTGGGGCCCCTCAGGGGTGTGTACTTAGTCCCCTCCTGTACTCCCTGTTCACCCATGAATGCGTGGCCAAACACGACTCCAACGCCATCATTAAGTTTGCTGATAACACAACAATGGTAGGCCTGATTACTGACAGCGATGAGACAGCCTATAGGGAGGAGGTCAGAGAATTGGCAGTGTGGTGGCAGGACAACAACCTCTCCCTCAATGTGAGCAAGAAAAAGGAGCTGATCGTGGACTACAGGAAAAGGCGGGCCGAACAGGCCCCCATTAACGGGACTGTAGTGGAGCGAGTCGAGAGTTTCAAGTTCATTGGTGTCCACATCACCAGTGATCTATCATGGTCCAAACACACCAAGAGAGTTGTGAAGAGGGCACAACAAAACATTTTCCCTCTCAGGAGACTTAAAAGATTTGGCATGGGTTCCAAGATCCTCAAAAAGTTCTACAGCTGCACCATCGAGAGCATCTTGACCGGTTGCGTCACCACCTGGTATGGTACTGCGTATGGCCCAGCACATCACTGGGGCCAAGCTTCCTGCAATCCAGGACCTATATAATAGGCAGTGTCAAATGAAAGCCCATAAAATTGTCAGAGACTCCAGTCACCAAAGTCATTGACTGTTTTCTCTGCTACCGCACGGCAAGCAGTACCGGAGCACCAAGTCTAGGACCAAAAGTCTCCTTAACAGCTTCTACCCCCAAGCCATAAGACTGCTGAACAATTTATCAAATGGCCACCGGACTATTACATTGACCCCCCCCCCCATTTGTTTTGTACACTGCTGCTACTCGCTGTTTTTTTTATCTATGCATAGTCACTTCACCCCTAACTACATGTACAAATGACCTCTAACCTGTACCCCCGCACACTGACTCTGTACCCCCTGTATATAGCTCGTTATTGTTATGATATTGTGTTACTTCTTGTTAGTTTTTTATTTTGGTTTATTTGGTAAATATTTTCTTAACTCTTCTTGAACTGAACTGTTGGTTAAGGGCTTATAAGTAAGCATTACACGGTAAGGTCTACACTTGTTGTATTCGGCGCATGTGACAAATAAAGTTTGATTTGATGAATCTATAACAACGCTTCTAAAGATTAGTTGAAGTCTCTGATGGTATACTTGTGTGTTGCATGCCTCCCCCAACCCCAATTCTGTCTAGCCCCATCCCCTCCTAGCCCCATCCCCTCCTAGCCCAATCCTCCCCAGCCCCAGAGTATCTTCTTTTCAACGTTTACTCAGCATAATGTGGAAACTCTTGGCAGTCTACTGCTGAGCTAACTGTGAAGCAATGTCTCTGATCTGAATCTAATCTGAAAGATAGACACACTGTGTTGGATGACCTTCACTACTGTCTGTGAACTGTTGCAGTGTCTGTTGCTGAGGCATTAGAGCCAGGCTATCAGTCGGCACTTCTTCCAGCAGGCAGTGGCTGTGTGTGCCAGCCAGGCCTGGCCAGTGCCCTGGGCTCTGCAAACAACACCAGTGTCAACAGAGCCAGACCTAAACCATGAGTGGCTCCACTGTCCACTGATTGAGAAACTTTTCCCAGTGCAGAACAGTCCCTGGTCAGAGCCTTCACCCTGCCACCTCTGTGATCTGGCACCAGACACAAGGTTATTGAAAGATTAGTGGAATCTGTGTGGGTAGCTGGACGGGTAGGATGACTGACAGTGAAGGTGAACAGGTAGTCATGTGTCAGGTGACAGAGGAATGGATGAGACTGAGGCAGGAATTCCTTTAACCATAAAGTGGTATATTTACTGAGTAGTCTGTGCTGCATCACAAAGGAAACAAATAACATGTATCCAATCAAATGCATAATCAAAGATCAAATCATATCAGTCATTATTAACATAATTTAGGGAATTCAACAGTCCAGTTCATTAAGAAGTCAATAGTAATCATCCGTGAGTCTTTTAGGCTTGTAACTATTTATCATAAATTATGAAAGAATACAAACAGTGAATGGTTATTCAATCTATAATCCCCATTATCAAAGTCGATCAGTTAGCAAACAATGACGTTTCTCATTTCACTCTTTCAATTGTCTTCATGTGTACATATAATTAATTTCAATACATATGAACCATATCCATTGCATAATTGCCCTATGAGGATCCGTAGGGCCGTGATCATTGAGAATTCACATTACACAATATGTGTGAAGCGTGCGCTCCGTAGTAATAACTATAAACAATAACTCATGGCCCATCTCCGGATCGCAACAGATAGTTCAGATGAAAGGTAACAGAGTCGGTGGACTTACGTGGATTCATGGACGCACAGAACTTCTGGATCAGATGGAGTTAAGGAAGAGAAAGCAGCGAGATCAGGCGATGGCAATTTCCTCCTTTTATGGAGTTGAGATCTGTCGGACATTTCCACCTGACCTAATTAAAGCGCCCCTGGCCCAGCTGAGTAAATGGCAATGAATTAAAGGATTATTCCACCAACTCCATGGGCCTTTTCTACAGTTCTGTTACAAATGGCACCCTATTCCTCATGTATTGCACTCATTTTGTCCAGGGTCCATATGACTCTGCTCAAAAGTAGTGCACTATGTAGGGAAAAGGGTGCCATTTTGGACAGATACAAGGCCACCAGTTGGGCAACATGCCTCCTCCTCTGTGGCCAGACTGCCACGCTGTCTTTACTGAAACCTCAGCTATGTGAAATTATAAACACTATTATTATCTCATACAAAGAGCCTTACGGTCTGTGATCTAGTTAACACATACTGATGTACATGGCAGATGTCACTAACATTGGTGTGTATGGGTGTGTGTGTGTGTGTTGTGACAGAGTAATACTAGACTTCCTGTGCCAGATAATCTGCTATGTGCTAAATGCCCAATAGAATGCAGACACACAAGTTGTTTTATAATGGTGTGACTCACAGAGTACACCCAGAGAGAGAAAAGGAGAGAGAGAGAGATGGAAAGAAAGAAAGAAAGAAAGAAAGAAAGAAAGAAAGAAAGAAAGAAAGAAAGAGAGAGAGGGCAAGGATTGATATAAAGGGTTACTCTATTGCCTGGGCCAAGTGAGATTGCCCCTAAAGTCAAGAATTCCAGGAGCCTAAATCATATCTTTCTGGTTCTGATCTTTCTGGTTCCTCCCCATTGTATAAGTGAAAGACAGACAATTAATGGCATTCATGGTTGTCGGGCAAGTTGAGCCTGCTCTGGGAATGTATTTTACTGATAACAACCAATATACTAAGAATTCCAGTAGTGATCTTTCTGATTCCACCCCTATGTGCAGGCACTTCTGCCTGTAAATAGCTAATTAAGATTTTTGGGCAAGTGATAATAATCTTTGGGGAAACAAAAAAATACTCCTGACTTGCCCAATGGGCAAATTCTTTTCAGACTTTAATGTCAATCCATGAAAGAAAGAAAGAAAGAAAGAAAGAAAGAAAGAAAGTGAGAGATCTCACCTCTCTCAGAGCAGCTTTCCCGGGGTGTGAGTATGGAGGGGCTGAGGCCTCGGTCCAGTATCTGCCACATCTCCCTCAGTAACCTCTCCATAGCCACTGACAACAGCAGCAGAGGACCCGATGGGCTGAAAGGGGGTCATGACCCGAGGTCCAGCCGCAGGGAACTCTATGATTGGCTGAGAGGAGGAGGATGGGTGTTCTCCTTAGTG
Organism: Oncorhynchus gorbuscha; assembly: GCF_021184085.1. Classification (NCBI taxonomy): domain Eukaryota; kingdom Metazoa; phylum Chordata; class Actinopteri; order Salmoniformes; family Salmonidae; genus Oncorhynchus; species Oncorhynchus gorbuscha. The sequence continues at coordinate 94,967,474 of NC_060178.1, forward strand.
CTAGGATGCTTAGGAAGAGAGGAGAGAAAGAAGTGACGATAAAGTGTTGTGAAAACATTTTGCCCAGCATGTTGAAGCGGAGTATGATTTCAGAGCCATGTTTCTGTAACGGATGTGAAACGGCTAGCTTAGTTAGCGGTGTGCGCTAAATAGCGTTTCAATCGGTTACATCACTTGCTCTGAGACCTTGAAGTAGTAGTTCCCCTTGCTCTGCAAGGGCCGCGGCTTTTGTGGAGCGATGGGTAACGATGCTTCGTGGGTGACTGTTGTTGATGTGTGCAGAAGGTCCCTGGTTCGCGCCCGGGTATGGGCGAGGGGACGGTTTAAAATTATACTGTTACATTTCCTCTATTGCTAAAATTAATAATCCTTTATAGCCCAGACATCAACTCTGTATATTTATCAAGTGAGTTGAGAGGCCTAGCTTTTGCATCATTGGTCCTCAAGTCAGGTGGTATCAGACTGTGTAGACAGATATTACTGTTGTTACCTCATCTGTCTTTGTCCTTGTGCAGCTGGCCCCAGGGGTTGGTGACCCGGTCTCTGTCTCCGCTGTCGCTGTCTGAGAAGAGAGGCCTCACCAATTTAGGGCCCCTCTTTCTCTGCTTTTTGTGGGCATACTGCAGTTCCTGGAGAGAAACGTGGCTTACTGCAGTTCCTGGAGAGAAACGTGGCTTACTGCAGTTCCTGGAGAGAAACATGGCTTACTGCAGTTCCTGGAGAGAAAAGTGGCTTACTGCAGTTCGTGGAGAGATAAGTTGCTTACTGCAGTTCGTGGAGAGAAAAGTGGCTTACTGCAGTTCCTGGAGAGAAAAGTGGCTTAATGCAGTTCGTGGAGAGAAACGTGGCTTACTGCAGTTCCTGGAGAGAAACGTGGCTTACTGCAGTTCGTGGAGAGAAACGTGGCTTACTGCAGTTCCTGGAGAGAAAAGTGGCTTACTGCAGTTCGTGGAGAGAAACGATCCCTCTGATGGGCATACAGAGCACTGCACTACAATATGAGTCCTAACCTGAGATATGACAATGTCACTTTCTCACTGCTGTCTTGTTGACATCAAGGGGTAAGAGGTCAACGATTAGGGGTCAGAGGTGAGAGGTCAGACTTGTGTGTTGAGCTAGTACTGCAGTTGTTCCAGGGCAGAGAGTCGACCTTGCTGGTGCTGGGTGTCTCTGGATGGGTGTCTCTCTGGCTCCATAGACACCGTGGCCAGGGAGGGTTTGGGAGCAGACTGGAGAACAGAGAGAGAGATAAGGTGTGAAAAAATAGAATGGAGAGGTGTGTGTGTGTCGGGGTGTGTGCGCATGTGTGAGAGGAGGCATCCAGGGTGTTTGTATTTTTTCCCTGGCCCCTGGCGCTGCGTGTGATCTTTGCTGAATCCCCCATAATCCCGCAGAGCAGGGGGATCAGGGTGCCCGGCGGGGTGGTAGAACAACACAGGGGAGAATACTTCCTGTCCTAACTGTCAACACTACCACACTACCCCATCAATCAAAACACAGCTGGACCACCCCACCCGACCAATCCCAATACAGCTTGACCACACCACCCAACCAATCACAACTGGACCACACCACCAGACAAAATCACAACACATCTTTTTAAAGTTACCAAACACAACGTGCCATTGGAACACAGGAGTGATAGTTGCTGAAAATGGGCCTCTATATGCCTATGTAGATATTCCATAAAACATCTGCCGTTTCCAGCTATAATAGTCATCTACAACATTAAAAATGTCTGTATTGCATTTCTGATCAATTGATAATATTTTAAATGGACAATTTGTTTCTTATTTTCTTTCAAAAACAAGGACATTTCTAAGTGAGCCCAAACTTTTGAACAGTAGTGTATATTGGGAATGGGAAAGAAACTTCGGACACAGTGCCTCAGACCCTGTGCAGGTCTGAGAGGGCCAGCAGGCCTCCAGAAAGATTGAATATTCACTGGTGATGTTTAACGGACCCAAGACTCATTCAGCTTTTGGGGTTTGTTTTGATATTTTCACGATTGACTATTTTGAAACAGGGATGAATTGGGATTTGTGAATTGACATTGATTGTTGGTGAAATGTGTGATATATATATATATATATTATTTTTTACAAACACACATTTCATTAACAAGCAATGTCAATCCACAATTGCCTCTTCATGATTTTCGCACCTTTTTCAGCTGTTCCGTTACTTTTAAGATATAGCGGACTAGAGGTTATATGTATGTTTGTAATATACAGTTGAAGTTGGAAGTTTACATACACCTTAGCCAACTACATTTAAGTGTAACGGCGTTCTTCGTTTGTAGAAAGAGAGTCGGACCGAAATGCAGCGTGGTGGTTACTCATGTCTTTAATGAAGAAAAACGGAACGATACATGAAATAACTAATAAATACAAAAACAACAAACGGAACGTGAAACCTATTACAGCCTATCTGGTGAACACTACACAGAGACAGGAACAATCACCCACGAAATACAAAGCGAAACCCAGGCTACCTAAATACGGTTCCCAATCAGAGACAACGAGAATCACCTGACTCTGATTGAAGCCTATGCAACACCTCTACTCAGCCGTAATCCCAATAACTACAAAAAAAAAAACAATACGAACCACAACATATAAACCCATGTCACACCCTGGCCTGACCAAATATATAACGAAAATACAAAATACAATGACCAAGGCGTGACAGAACCCCCCCCCCCCCTCCTAAGGTGCGGACTCCCGGACGCACCTCAAAACCATAGGGAGGGTCCGGGTGGGCGTCTGTCCATGGTGGCGGTTCCGGCTCGGGACGTGGACCCCACTCCATTAATGTCCTAGTTCCTCCCCTTCGCGTCCTGGGATAATCCACCCTCGCCGCCGACCATGGCCTAATAGTCCTCACCCAGAACCCCACTGAACTGAGGAGTAGCTCGTGACTTGAGGGGCAGCTCGGGACTGAGGGGCAGCTCGGGACTGAGGGGCAGCCCGGAACTGAGGGGAAGCCCAGTACTGAGAGGAAGCTCAGGTAGGTAGCCGGCTCCGGTAGATCCTGGCTGGCTGGCGGATCTGGAAGATTCTGGTTGACTAGCAGATCTGGAAGATTCTGGTTGACTGGCAGATCTGGAAGAGACTGGTTGACTGGCAGATCTAGAAGAATCTGGTTGTCTGGCAGATCTAGAAGAATCTGGTTGACTGGCAGATCTAGAAGATCATGGCTGACTGGCGGATCTGAAAGAATCTGGTTGACTGGCAGATCTAGAAGAATCTGGTTGACTGGCAGATCTAGAAGATCATGGCTGACTGGCGGATCTAGCTGCTCTATGCAGACTGATATCTCTGGCTACTTCATACAGACTGACAGCTCTGACTGCTCCATGCAGGCTGACAGCTCTGACTGCTCCATGCAGGCTGGCAGCACCTTGCAGACTGGCAGCTCTGGCTGCTTCATGCAGACTGACAGCTCTGGCTGCTTCATACAGACTGACAGCTCTGACTGTTCCATGCAGGCTGACAGCTCTGACTGCTTCATACAGACTGACAGCTCTGGCTGCTTTATGCAGACTGACAGCTCTGGCTGCTTCATACAGACTGACAGCTCTGACTGCTCCATGCAGGCTGACAGCTCTGACTGCTTCATACAGACTGACAGCTCTGACTGCTTCATACAGACTGACAGCTCTGGCTGCTTCATGCAGACTGACAGCTCTGGCTGCTTCATACAGACTGACAGCTCTGACTGCTCCATGCAGGCTGACAGCTCTGACTGCTTCATACAGACTGACAGCTCTGGCTGCTTTATGCAGACTGACAGCTCTGACTGCTCCTTGCAGACTGACAGCTCCTTGCAGACTGACAGCTCCTTGCAGACTGACAGCTCCTTGCAGACTGGCAGCTCTGGCTGCTTCATGCAGACTGACAGCTCTGACTGCCTCGAACAGGCAGGAGGCTCCGGCAGCGCTGTAGAGGAGGAAGGCTCTGATAGTGCTGAACAGGCGGGAGACTCCGACAGCGCAGGAGGGAAGGAAGGCTCTGGCTGTGCTGAACAGGCGAGTTGCACTGAAGGCCTGGTGCGTGGTGCTGGAACTGGTGCTACAGGATTGAGGACACGCACAGGAAGCCTGGTGCGGGGAGCTGCTACCGGAGGACTGGTGTGTGGATGTGGCTCTGGATAGACTGGACCATACAGGCGCACTGGAGCTCTTGAGCACCGAGCCTGCCCAACCTTACCTGGCTCGATGCCCACTCTAGCCCGGCCAATACGAACGGCTGGTATGAACCGCACCGGGCTATGCACCCGCACTGGAAACACTGTGCGCTCCATAGCATAACACGGTGCCTGCCCGGTCTCTCTAGCCCCCCGGTAAGCACAGGGAGTTTGCGCAGGTCTCCTACCTGGCGTAGCCATACCCCCTGTAAGCCCCCCCCCAATCATTTTTTGGGGCTGCTTTTCGGGCTTCCATCCGCGTCGCCGTGCTGCCTCCTCATACCAGCGCCTATCCGCTTTTCCGCCTCTAGTTCCTCCTTGGGGCGGCGATATTCACCAGGCTGAGCCCAGGGTCCTTTTCTATCCAGTTCTTCCTCCCATGTCCAATTCTCCAAGTGGTGCAGCCTCTCCCACTGCAGCTGCTCCTCACGATTAACAGGGAGAGTTGGCTCAGGTCTGACTCCTGACTCAGCCACTCTCCCTCTGAGCCCTCCCCCAATAAATATTTGGGGGTGACTTTCGGGTTTCGCTCTGCGCCGCCCTGTCTTTCTCTTCGACTCCATTCTCCTATAGCCCTCTTCGCACTGCTCCAGCGAATCCCAGGCGGGCTCCGGCACTCTCTCTGGGTCGACCGCCCACCTGTCTATTTCTTCCCACGTAGTATACTCCATGCTTCTGCTGTCCATAACGTCCTCCCTTCGCTGTTCATGCTGTCGCTGCCTGTTAACACGCTGCCGTTCTTCGTTTGTAGAAAGAGAGTCGGACCGAAATGCAGCGTGGTGGTTACTCATGTCTTTAATGAAGAAAACGGAACGATACATGAAATAACTAATAAATACAAAAACAACAAACGGAACGTGAAACCTATTACAGCCTATCTGGTGAACACTACACAGAGACAGGAACAATCACCTACGAAAAATACAAAGCGAAACCCAGGCTACCTAAATACGGTTCCCAATCAGAGACAACGAGAATCACCTGACTCTGATTGAGAACCACCTCAGGCAGCCAAGCCTATGCAACACCCCTACTCAGCCCTAATCCCAATAACTACAAAAAAAAACAATACGAACCACAACATATAAACCCATGTCACACCCTGGCCTGGCCAAATATATAACGAAAACACAAAATACAATGACCAAGGCGTGACATTAAGCTCAATTCCTGACATTTAATCCTAGTAAAAAATCCTGTTTCAGGTCAGTTAGGATCATCACTTTATTTTAAGAATGTGAAATGTCAGAATAATAGTAGATAAAATAAATGAAAGCTGAAATAAATCATTCTATCACATTCCCAGTGGGTCAGAAGTTTACATACACTCAATTAGTATTCGGTAGCATTGCCTATAAATTGTTTAACTTGGGTCAAACGTTTCGGGTAGCCTTCCACAAGCTTCCCACAATAAGTGGGGTGAATTTTGGCCCATTACAGAGCTGGTGTAACGGAGTCAGGTTTGTAGGCCTCCTTGCTCGCACACGCTTTTTTAGTTCTGCCCACAAATTTTCTACAGGATTGAGGTCAGGGCTTTGTGATGGCCACTCCAATATCTTGACTTTCTTGTCCTTAAGCCATTTTTCCACAACTTTGGAAGTATGCGTGGGGTCATTGTCCATTTGGAAGACCCATTTGTGACCAAGCTTTAACTTCCTGACTGATGTCTTAAAATGTTGCTTCAATATATCCACATAATTTTAATTCCTCATGAAGCCATCTATTTTGTGAAGTGCACCAGTCCCTCCTGCAGCAAAGCACCCCCACAACATGATGCTGCCACCCCCGTGCTTCACGGTTGGGATGGTGTTCTTCGGCTTGCAAGCCTCCACCTTTTTCCTCCAAACATAATGATGGTCATTATGGCCCAACAGTTCTATTTTTGTTTCAACAGACCAGAGGACAATTCTCAAAAAAGTACGATCTTTGTCCCAATGTGCAGTTGCAAACCATAGTCTGGCATTTTTATGGCAGTTTTGGAGCAGTGGCTTCTTCCTTGCTGAGCGGCCTTTCAGATTATGTCGATATAGGACTCGTTTTTACTGGGAATATAGATACTTTTGTACTTGTTTCCTCCTGCATCTTCACAAGGTCATTTGCTGTTGTTCTGGGATTGATTTGCACTTTTTTGCATCGTTCATCTCTAGGAGACAGAACGCGTCTCCTTCCTGAGCAGTATGACGGCTGCGTGGTCCCATGGTGTTTAAACTTGTGTACTATTGTTTGTACAGATGAACGTGTACCACGTTCAGGCGTTTGGAAATTGCTCCCAAGGATGAACCAGACTTTTGGAGGTCCACAAAACATTTTCTGAGGTCTTGGCTGATTTCTTTTGATTTTCCCATGATGTCAAGCAAAGAGGCACTGAGTTTGAAGGTGGGCCTTGAAATACATCCACAGGTACACCTCCAATTGACTAAAATTATGTCAATTAGCCTATCAGAAGCTTCTAAAGCCATGACATAATTTTCTGGAATTTTCCAAGCTGTATAAAGGCACAGTCGACTTAGTGTAAGTAAACTTCTTACCCACTGGAATTGTGATACGGTGAATTATAAGTGAAATAATCTGTCTGTAAACAATTGTTGGAAAAATTACTTGTGTCATGCACAAAGTAGATGTCCTAACTGACTTGCCAAAACTATAGTTTGTTAACAATAAATGCGTGGAGTGGTTGAAAAACGAGCTTTAATGACTCCACCCTAAGTGTACGTAAACTTACGACTTCAACTGTATATATATATATATATATATATATATTTTACAAACATACACATTTCATCAACAAGCAATGTCAATTCACAAATACCAATTCATCCCTGTTTCAAAATAGTCAAAAGCTGATTGAGTCCTTGGTCCATTAAACATCACCACTGAATATTCAATCTTTCTGGAGGCCTGCTGGCCCTCTCAGACCTGCGCAGGGTCTGAGGCACTGTGTCCGAAGCCTCTGTCCCACTCCCAGTACCTTCTGCCACATGACAACTTGTTCTTGTTTCTTTTTTCTGTGTGTCCAGTGGAGGTATGCCTCTGTCCTGAGCGTCCTCAAATGTCTCCTGTGTTCTCAAAACGTTTTGCCTATAGCATTGATACACAACCCCATCTTCTGTCCTGAATGTATATGACCGAGGCGGACCCTCCTCCCATACTCACCTTTCTATCCCATGAATCCAGACCACGAATTCAAACCACACCCTGAGCTGCTAAAGGTGACAACACTCTAGCAGTTTTGTCATAGAGTTTTTGTCTTGCCTTCAGCAGTAGGGCCCTGTCCTTCACAGCTAATGAGCAGTCATTCAGGCAGAAACTGGGCAACCTGGAATGTAACTTGCGTCCCATTAATAATAATATAATAATAATAATATATGCCATTTAGCAGACGCTTTTATCCAAAGCGACTTACAGTCATGTGTGCATACATTCTACGTATGGGTGGTCCCGGGGATCGAACCCACTACCCTGGCGTTACAAGCGCCATGCTCTACCAACTGAGCTACAGAAGGACCACCCATTAAGATTTCTGCAGGTGACCGGCCACATTCCAAGGGCGCTGCTCTGTACGAAAATAAAGCCAAGTGTGGATAAGCCCCACTGTGTGTTGCCTTTTTTATTAACCTGTTTATTAACACTCTTCAGAGGACAAATATCGTAGTATTTTTTACAGCTTTTTTGCTACATATACATACATTTGACATATATGGTACTTTTATATAAAGCTGTCTCATAACAATAATACATTACCAAACACCAGCTCTTTAATCTCAACCCTCAGCCACTCTCAGCCCATCCCACCTATCACCATAGACCAACCCTCAGCCACTCTCAGACCATCCAACCTATCACCATAGACCAACCCTCAGCCACTCTCAGACCATCCCACCTATCACCATAGACCAACCCTCAGCCACTCTCAGACCATCCAACCTATCACCATAGACCAACCCTCAGCCACTCTCAGCCCATCCCACCTATCACCATAGACCAACCCTCAGCCACTCTCAGCCCATCCCACCTATCACCATAGACCAACCCTCAGCCACTCTCAGACCATCCAACCTATCACCATAGACCAACCCTCAGCCACTCTCAGACCATCCAACATATCACCATAGACCTCAGCTCTTTAATCTCAACCCTCAGCCACTCTCAGACCATCCAACCTATCACCATAGACCTCAGCTCTTTAATCTCAACCCTCAGCCACTCTCAGAACATCCCACCTATCACCATAGACCAACCCTCAGCCACTCTCAGACCATCCCACCTATCACCATAGACCAACCCTCAGCCACTCTCAGACCATCCCACCTATCACCATAGACCAACCCTCAGCCACTCTCAGCCCATCCCACCTATCACCATAGACCAACCCTCAGCCACTCTCAGACCATCCAACCTATCACCATAGACCAACCCTCAGCCACTCTCAGACCATCCAACATATCACCATAGACCAACCCTCAGCCACTCTCAGCCCATCCCACCTATCACCATAGACCAACCCTCAGCCACTCTCAGACCATCCAACCTATCACCATAGACCAACCCTCAGCCACTCTCAGACCATCCAACCTATCACCATAGACCAACCCTCAGCCACTCTCAGACCATCCAACATATCACCATAGACCAACCCTCAGCCACTCTCAGACCATCCCACCTATCACCATAGACCAACCCTCAGCCACTCTCAGACCAATCCCACCTATCACCATAGACCTCAGCTCTTTAATCTCAACCCTCAGCCACTCTCAGACCAATCCCACCTATCACCATAGACCTCAGCTCTTTAATCTCAACCCTCAGCCACTCTCAGACCATCCCACCTATCACCATAGACCAACCCTCAGCCACTCTCAGACCATCCAACATATCACCATAGACCTCAGCTCTTTAATCTCAACCCTCAGCCACTCTCAGACCATCCCACCTATCACCATAGACCAACCCTCAGCCACTCTCAGACCATCCAACCTATCACCATAGACCAACCCTCAGCCACTCTCAGACCATCCAACCTATCACCATAGACCAACCCTCAGCCACTCTCAGACCAATCCCACCTATCACCATAGACCTCAGCTCTTTAATCTCAACCCTCAGCCACTCTCAGACCATCCAACCTATCACCATAGACCTCAGCTCTTTAATCTCAACCCTCAGCCACTCTCAGACCACCTCACCTATCACCATAGACCAACCCTCAGCCACTCTCAGACCAATCCCACCTATCACCATAGACCTCAGCTCTTTAATCTCAACCCTCAGCCACTCTCAGACCATCCCACCTATCACCATAGACCTCAGCTCTTTAATCTCAACCCTCAGCCACTCTCAGACCACCTCACCTATCACCATAGACCAACCCTCAGCCACTCTCAGACCAATCCCACCTATCACCATAGACCTCAGCTCTTTAATCTCAACCCTCAGCCACTCTCAGACCATCCCACCTATCACCATAGACCAACCCTCAGCCACTCTCAGACCAATCCCACCTATCACCATAGACCTCAGCTCTTTAATCTCAACCCTCAGCCACTCTCAGACCAATCCCACCTATCACCATAGACCTCAGCTCTTTAATCTCAACCCTCAGCCACTCTCAGACCATCCCACCTATCACCATAGACCAACCCTCAGCCACTCTCAGACCATCCCACCTATCACCATAGACCAACCCTCAGCCACTCTCAGACCATCCCACCTATCACCATAGACCAACCCTCAGCCACTCTCAGACCATCCAACCTATCACCATAGACCAACCCTCAGCCACTCTCAGACCATCCAACCTATCACCATAGACCAACCCTCAGCCACTCTCAGACCATCCAACCTATCACCATAGACCAACCCTCAGCCACTCTCAGACCAATCCCACCTATCACCATAGACCTCAGCTTTTTAATCTCAACCCTCAGCCACTCTTAGACCATCCCACCTATCACCATAGACCAACCCTCAGCCACTCTCAGACCATCCAACCTATCACCATAGACCAACCCTCAGCCACTCTCAGCCCATCCCACCTATCACCATAGACCAACCCTCAGCCACTCTCAGACCATCCAACCTATCACCATAGACCAACCCTCAGCCACTCTCAGACCATCCCACCTATCACCATAGACCAACCCTCAGCCACTCTCAGACCATCCAACCTATCACCATAGACCAACCCTCAGCCACTCTCAGCCCATCCCACCTATCACCATAGACCAACCCTCAGCCACTCTCAGACCATCCAACATATCACCATAGACCTCAGCTCTTTAATCTCAACCCTCAGCCACTCTCAGACCATCCAACCTATCACCATAGACCTCAGCTCTTTAATCTCAACCCTCAGCCACTCTCAGACCATCCCACCTATCACCATAGACCAACCCTCAGCCACTCTCAGACCAATCCCACCTATCACCATAGACCTCAGCTCTTTAATCTCAACCCTCAGCCACTCTCAGACCAATCCCACCTATCACCATAGACCTCAGCTCTTTAATCTCAACCCTCAGCCACTCTCAGACCATCCCACCTATCACCATAGACCAACCCTCAGCCACTCTCAGACCATCCAACCTATCACCATAGACCAACCCTCAGCCACTCTCAGACCATCCAACCTATCACCATAGACCAACCCTCAGCCACTCTCAGACCAATCCCACCTATCACCATAGACCTCAGCTCTTTAATCTCAACCCTCAGCCACTCTCAGACCATCCAACCTATCACCATAGACCAACCCTCAGCCACTCTCAGACCAATCCCACCTATCACCATAGACCTCAGCTCTTTAATCTCAACCCTCAGCCACTCTCAGACCATCCCACCTATCACCATAGACCTCAGCTCTTTAATCTCAACCCTCAGCCACTCTCAGACCACCTCACCTATCACCATAGACCAACCCTCAGCCACTCTCAGACCAATCCCACCTATCACCATAGACCTCAGCTCTTTAATCTCAACCCTCAGCCACTCTCAGACCATCCCACCTATCACCATAGACCTCAGCTCTTTAATCTCAACCCTCAGCCACTCTCAGACCACCTCACCTATCACCATAGACCAACCCTCAGCCACTCTCAGACCAATCCCACCTATCACCATAGACCTCAGCTCTTTAATCTCAACCCTCAGCCACTCTCAGACCAATCCCACCTATCACCATAGACCTCAGCTCTTTAATCTCAACCCTCAGCCACTCTCAGACCATCCCACCTATCACCATAGACCAACCCTCAGCCACTCTCAGACCATCCAACATATCACCATAGACCTCAGCTCTTTAATCTCAACCCTCAGCCACTCTCAGACCATCCCACCTATCATCATAGACCAACCCTCAGCCACTCTCAGACCATCCAACCTATCACCATAGACCAACCCTCAGCCACTCTCAGACCATCCAACCTATCACCATAGACCAACCCTCAGCCACTCTCAGACCAATCCCACCTATCACCATAGACCTCAGCTCTTTAATCTCAACCCTCAGCCACTCTCAGACCATCCAACCTATCACCATAGACCAACCCTCAGCCACTCTCAGACCAATCCCACCTATCTCCATAGACCTCAGCTCTTTAATCTCAACCCTCAGCCACTCTCAGACCATCCCACCTATCACCATAGACCTCAGCTCTTTAATCTCAACCCTCAGCCACTCTCAGACCATCCCACCTATCACCATAGACCTCAGCTCTTTAATCTCAACCCTCAGCCACTCTCAGACCATCCCACCTATCACCATAGACCTCAGCTCTTTAATCTCAACCCTCAGCCACTCTCAGACCACCTCACCTATCACCATAGACCAACCCTCAGCCACTCTCAGACCAATCCCACCTATCACCATAGACCTCAGCTCTTTAATCTCAACCCTCAGCCACTCTCAGACCATCCCACCTATCACCATAGACCAACCCTCAGCCACTCTCAGACCAATCCCACCTATCACCATAGACCTCAGCTCTTTAATCTCAACCCTCAGCCACTCTCAGACCAATCCCACCTATCACCATAGACCTCAGCTCTTTAATCTCAACCCTCAGCCACTCTCAGACCATCCCACCTATCACCATAGACCAACCCTCAGCCACTCTCAGACCATCCCACCTATCACCATAGACCAACCCTCAGCCACTCTCAGACCATCCCACCTATCACCATAGACCAACCCTCAGCCACTCTCAGACCATCCAACCTATCACCATAGACCAACCCTCAGCCACTCTCAGACCATCCAACCTATCACCATAGACCAACCCTCAGCCACTCTCAGACCATCCAACCTATCACCATAGACCAACCCTCAGCCACTCTCAGACCATCCAACCTATCACCATAGACCAACCCTCAGCCACTCTCAGACCATCCAACCTATCACCATAGACCAACCCTCAGCCACTCTCAGCCCATCCCACCTATCACCATAGACCAACCCTCAGCCACTCTCAGACCATCCAACCTATCACCATAGACCAACCCTCAGCCACTCTCAGACCATCCAACATATCACCATAGACCTCAGCTCTTTAATCTCAACCCTCAGCCACTCTCAGACCATCCAACCTATCACCATAGACCTCAGCTCTTTAATCTCAACCCTCAGCCACTCTCAGACCATCCCACCTATCACCATAGACCAACCCTCAGCCACTCTCAGACCATCCCACCTATCACCATAGACCAACCCTCAGCCACTCTCAGACCATCCCACCTATTACCATAGACCAACCCTCAGCCACTCTCAGACCATCCAACCTATCACCATAGACCAACCTCAGCCACTCTCAGACCATCCAACCTATCACCATAGACCTCAGCTCTTTAATCTCAACCATCAGCCACTCTCAGACCATCCAACCTATCACCATAGACCAACCCTCAGCCACTCTCAGACCATCCAACCTTTCACCATAGACCAACCCTCAGCCACTCTCAGACCAATCCCACCTATCACCATAGACCAACCCTCAGCCACTCTCAGACCAATCCCACCTATCACCATAGACCTCAGCTCTTTAATCTCAACCCTCAGCCACTCTCAGACCATCCCACCTATCACCATAGACCAACCCTCAGCCACTCTCAGACCAATCCCACCTATCACCATAGACCTCAGCTCTTTAATCTCAACCCTCAGCCACTCTCAGACCAATCCCACCTATCACCATAGACCTCTGCTCTTTAATCTCAACCCTCAGCCACTCTCAGACCATCCCACCTATCACCATAGACCAACCCTCAGCCACTCTCAGACCATCCCACCTATCACCATAGACCAACCCTCAGCCACTCTCAGACCATCCCACCTATCACCATAGACCAACCCTCAGCCACTCTCAGACCATCCCACCTATCACCATAGACCAACCCTCAGCCACTCTCAGACCATCCAACCTATCACCATAGACCAACCCTCAGCCACTCTCAGACCATCCAACCTATCACCATAGACCAACCCTCAGCCACTCTCAGACCATCCAACATATCACCATAGACCTCAGCTCTTTAATCTCAACCCTCAGCCACTCTCAGACCATCCAACCTATCACCATAGACCTCAGCTCTTTAATCTCAACCCTCAGCCACTCTCAGAACATCCCACCTATCACCATAGACCAACCCTCAGCCACTCTCAGACCATCCCACCTATCACCATAGACCAACCCTCAGCCACTCTCAGACCATCCCACCTATCACCATAGACCAACCCTCAGCCACTCTCAGCCCATCCCACCTATCACCATAGACCAACCCTCAGCCACTCTCAGACCATCCAACCTATCACCATAGACCAACCCTCAGCCACTCTCAGACCATCCAACATATCACCATAGACCAACCCTCAGCCACTCTCAGCCCATCCCACCTATCACCATAGACCAACCCTCAGCCACTCTCAGACCATCCAACCTATCACCATAGACCAACCCTCAGCCACTCTCAGACCATCCAACCTATCACCATAGACCAACCCTCAGCCACTCTCAGACCATCCAACATATCACCATAGACCAACCCTCAGCCACTCTCAGACCATCCCACCTATCACCATAGACCAACCCTCAGCCACTCTCAGACCAATCCCACCTATCACCATAGACCTCAGCTCTTTAATCTCAACCCTCAGCCACTCTCAGACCAATCCCACCTATCACCATAGACCTCAGCTCTTTAATCTCAACCCTCAGCCACTCTCAGACCATCCCACCTATCACCATAGACCAACCCTCAGCCACTCTCAGACCATCCAACATATCACCATAGACCTCAGCTCTTTAATCTCAACCCTCAGCCACTCTCAGACCATCCCACCTATCACCATAGACCAACCCTCAGCCACTCTCAGACCATCCAACCTATCACCATAGACCAACCCTCAGCCACTCTCAGACCATCCAACCTATCACCATAGACCAACCCTCAGCCACTCTCAGACCAATCCCACCTATCACCATAGACCTCAGCTCTTTAATCTCAACCCTCAGCCACTCTCAGACCATCCAACCTATCACCATAGACCTCAGCTCTTTAATCTCAACCCTCAGCCACTCTCAGACCACCTCACCTATCACCATAGACCAACCCTCAGCCACTCTCAGACCAATCCCACCTATCACCATAGACCTCAGCTCTTTAATCTCAACCCTCAGCCACTCTCAGACCATCCCACCTATCACCATAGACCTCAGCTCTTTAATCTCAACCCTCAGCCACTCTCAGACCACCTCACCTATCACCATAGACCAACCCTCAGCCACTCTCAGACCAATCCCACCTATCACCATAGACCTCAGCTCTTTAATCTCAACCCTCAGCCACTCTCAGACCATCCCACCTATCACCATAGACCAACCCTCAGCCACTCTCAGACCAATCCCACCTATCACCATAGACCTCAGCTCTTTAATCTCAACCCTCAGCCACTCTCAGACCAATCCCACCTATCACCATAGACCTCAGCTCTTTAATCTCAACCCTCAGCCACTCTCAGACCATCCCACCTATCACCATAGACCAACCCTCAGCCACTCTCAGACCATCCCACCTATCACCATAGACCAACCCTCAGCCACTCTCAGACCATCCCACCTATCACCATAGACCAACCCTCAGCCACTCTCAGACCATCCAACCTATCACCATAGACCAACCCTCAGCCACTCTCAGACCATCCAACCTATCACCATAGACCAACCCTCAGCCACTCTCAGACCATCCAACCTATCACCATAGACCAACCCTCAGCCACTCTCAGACCAATCCCACCTATCACCATAGACCTCAGCTTTTTAATCTCAACCCTCAGCCACTCTTAGACCATCCCACCTATCACCATAGACCAACCCTCAGCCACTCTCAGACCATCCAACCTATCACCATAGACCAACCCTCAGCCACTCTCAGCCCATCCCACCTATCACCATAGACCAACCCTCAGCCACTCTCAGACCATCCAACCTATCACCATAGACCAACCCTCAGCCACTCTCAGACCATCCCACCTATCACCATAGACCAACCCTCAGCCACTCTCAGACCATCCAACCTATCACCATAGACCAACCCTCAGCCACTCTCAGCCCATCCCACCTATCACCATAGACCAACCCTCAGCCACTCTCAGACCATCCAACATATCACCATAGACCTCAGCTCTTTAATCTCAACCCTCAGCCACTCTCAGACCATCCAACCTATCACCATAGACCTCAGCTCTTTAATCTCAACCCTCAGCCACTCTCAGACCATCCCACCTATCACCATAGACCAACCCTCAGCCACTCTCAGACCAATCCCACCTATCACCATAGACCTCAGCTCTTTAATCTCAACCCTCAGCCACTCTCAGACCAATCCCACCTATCACCATAGACCTCAGCTCTTTAATCTCAACCCTCAGCCACTCTCAGACCATCCCACCTATCACCATAGACCAACCCTCAGCCACTCTCAGACCATCCAACCTATCACCATAGACCAACCCTCAGCCACTCTCAGACCAATCCCACCTATCACCATAGACCTCAGCTCTTTAATCTCAACCCTCAGCCACTCTCAGACCATCCAACCTATCACCATAGACCAACCCTCAGCCACTCTCAGACCAATCCCACCTATCACCATAGACCTCAGCTCTTTAATCTCAACCCTCAGCCACTCTCAGACCATCCCACCTATCACCATAGACCTCAGCTCTTTAATCTCAACCCTCAGCCACTCTCAGACCACCTCACCTATCACCATAGACCAACCCTCAGCCACTCTCAGACCAATCCCACCTATCACCATAGACCTCAGCTCTTTAATCTCAACCCTCAGCCACTCTCAGACCATCCCACCTATCACCATAGACCTCAGCTCTTTAATCTCAACCCTCAGCCACTCTCAGACCACCTCACCTATCACCATAGACCAACCCTCAGCCACTCTCAGACCAATCCCACCTATCACCATAGACCTCAGCTCTTTAATCTCAACCCTCAGCCACTCTCAGACCAATCCCACCTATCACCATAGACCTCAGCTCTTTAATCTCAACCCTCAGCCACTCTCAGACCATCCCACCTATCACCATAGACCAACCCTCAGCCACTCTCAGACCATCCAACATATCACCATAGACCTCAGCTCTTTAATCTCAACCCTCAGCCACTCTCAGACCATCCCACCTATCATCATAGACCAACCCTCAGCCACTCTCAGACCATCCAACCTATCACCATAGACCAACCCTCAGCCACTCTCAGACCATCCAACCTATCACCATAGACCAACCCTCAGCCACTCTCAGACCAATCCCACCTATCACCATAGACCTCAGCTCTTTAATCTCAACCCTCAGCCACTCTCAGACCATCCAACCTATCACCATAGACCAACCCTCAGCCACTCTCAGACCAATCCCACCTATCTCCATAGACCTCAGCTCTTTAATCTCAACCCTCAGCCACTCTCAGACCATCCCACCTATCACCATAGACCTCAGCTCTTTAATCTCAACCCTCAGCCACTCTCAGACCATCCCACCTATCACCATAGACCTCAGCTCTTTAATCTCAACCCTCAGCCACTCTCAGACCATCCCACCTATCACCATAGACCTCAGCTCTTTAATCTCAACCCTCAGCCACTCTCAGACCACCTCACCTATCACCATAGACCAACCCTCAGCCACTCTCAGACCAATCCCACCTATCACCATAGACCTCAGCTCTTTAATCTCAACCCTCAGCCACTCTCAGACCACCTCACCTATCACCATAGACCAACCCTCAGCCACTCTCAGACCAATCCCACCTATCACCATAGACCTCAGCTCTTTAATCTCAACCCTCAGCCACTCTCAGACCATCCAACCTATCACCATAGACCAACCCTCAGCCACTCTCAGACCATCCAACCTATCACCATAGACCAACCCTCAGCCACTCTCAGACCATCCAACCTATCACCATAGACCAACCCTCAGCCACTCTCAGACCAATCCCACCTATCACCATAGACCTCAGCTCTTTAATATCAACCCTCAGCCACTCTCAGACCATCCAACCTATCACCATAGACCAACCCTCAGCCACTCTCAGACCATCCCACCTATCACCATAGACCAACCCTCAGCCACTCTCAGACCATCCAACCTATCACCATAGACCAACCCTCAGCCACTCTCAGCCCATCCCACCTATCACCATAGACCAACCCTCAGCCACTCTCAGCCCATCCCACCTATCACCATAGACCAACCCTCAGCCACTCTCAGACCATCCAACCTATCACCATAGACCAACCCTCAGCCACTCTCAGACCATCCAACATATCACCATAGACCTCAGCTCTTTAATCTCAACCCTCAGCCACTCTCAGACCATCCAACCTATCACCATAGACCTCAGCTCTTTAATCTCAACCCTCAGCCACTCTCAGACCATCCCACCTATCACCATAGACCAACCCTCAGCCACTCTCAGACCATCCAACCTATCACCATAGACCAACCCTCAGCCACTCTCAGACCATCCAACCTATCACCATAGACCAACCCTCAGCCACTCTCAGACCAATCCCACCTATCACCATAGACCTCAGCTCTTTAATCTCAACCCTCAGCCACTCTCAGACCATCCAACCTATCACCATAGACCAACCCTCAGCCACTCTCAGACCAATCCCACCTATCACCATAGACCTCAGCTCTTTAATCTCAACCCTCAGCCACTCTCAGACCATCCCACCTATCACCATAGACCTCAGCTCTTTAATCTCAACCCTCAGCCACTCTCAGACCACCTCACCTATCACCATAGACCAACCCTCAGCCACTCTCAGACCAATCCCACCTATCACCATAGACCTCAGCTCTTTAATCTCAACCCTCAGCCACTCTCAGACCATCCCACCTATCACCATAGACCTCAGCTCTTTAATCTCAACCCTCAGCCACTCTCAGACCACCTCACCTATCACCATAGACCAACCCTCAGCCACTCTCAGACCAATCCCACCTATCACCATAGACCTCAGCTCTTTAATCTCAACCCTCAGCCACTCTCAGACCAATCCCACCTATCACCATAGACCTCAGCTCTTTAATCTCAACCCTCAGCCACTCTCAGACCATCCCACCTATCACCATAGACCAACCCTCAGCCACTCTCAGACCATCCAACATATCACCATAGACCTCAGCTCTTTAATCTCAACCCTCAGCCACTCTCAGACCATCCCACCTATCATCATAGACCAACCCTCAGCCACTCTCAGACCATCCAACCTATCACCATAGACCAACCCTCAGCCACTCTCAGACCATCCAACCTATCACCATAGACCAACCCTCAGCCACTCTCAGACCAATCCCACCTATCACCATAGACCTCAGCTCTTTAATCTCAACCCTCAGCCACTCTCAGACCATCCAACCTATCACCATAGACCAACCCTCAGCCACTCTCAGACCAATCCCACCTATCTCCATAGACCTCAGCTCTTTAATCTCAACCCTCAGCCACTCTCAGACCATCCCACCTATCACCATAGACCTCAGCTCTTTAATCTCAACCCTCAGCCACTCTCAGACCATCCCACCTATCACCATAGACCTCAGCTCTTTAATCTCAACCCTCAGCCACTCTCAGACCATCCCACCTATCACCATAGACCTCAGCTCTTTAATCTCAACCCTCAGCCACTCTCAGACCACCTCACCTATCACCATAGACCAACCCTCAGCCACTCTCAGACCAATCCCACCTATCACCATAGACCTCAGCTCTTTAATCTCAACCCTCAGCCACTCTCAGACCACCTCACCTATCACCATAGACCTCAGCTCTTTAATCTCAACCCTCAGCCACTCTCAGACCATCCAACCTATCACCATAGACCAACCCTCAGCCACTCTCAGACCATCCAACCTATCACCATAGACCAACCCTCAGCCACTCTCAGACCATCCAACCTATCACCATAGACCAACCCTCAGCCACTCTCAGACCAATCCCACCTATCACCATAGACCTCAGCTCTTTAATATCAACCCTCAGCCACTCTCAGACCATCCAACCTATCACCATAGACCAACCCTCAGCCACTCTCAGACCATCCCACCTATCACCATAGACCAACCCTCAGCCACTCTCAGACCATCCAACCTATCACCATAGACCAACCCTCAGCCACTCTCAGCCCATCCCACCTATCACCATAGACCAACCCTCAGCCACTCTCAGCCCATCCCACCTATCACCATAGACCAACCCTCAGCCACTCTCAGACCATCCAACCTATCACCATAGACCAACCCTCAGCCACTCTCAGACCATCCAACATATCACCATAGACCTCAGCTCTTTAATCTCAACCCTCAGCCACTCTCAGAACATCCCACCTATCACCATAGACCAACCCTCAGCCACTCTCAGACCATCCCACCTATCACCATAGACCAACCCTCAGCCACTCTCAGACCATCCCACCTATCACCATAGACCAACCCTCAGCCACTCTCAGCCCATCCCACCTATCACCATAGACCAACCCTCAGCCACTCTCAGACCATCCAACCTATCACCATAGACCAACCCTCAGCCACTCTCAGACCATCCAACATATCACCATAGACCAACCCTCAGCCACTCTCAGCCCATCCCACCTATCACCATAGACCAACCCTCAGCCACTCTCAGACCATCCAACCTATCACCATAGACCAACCCTCAGCCACTCTCAGACCATCCAACCTATCACCATAGACCAACCCTCAGCCACTCTCAGACCATCCAACATATCACCATAGACCAACCCTCAGCCACTCTCAGACCATCCCACCTATCACCATAGACCAACCCTCAGCCACTCTCAGACCAATCCCACCTATCACCATAGACCTCAGCTCTTTAATCTCAACCCTCAGCCACTCTCAGACCAATCCCACCTATCACCATAGACCTCAGCTCTTTAATCTCAACCCTCAGCCACTCTCAGACCATCCCACCTATCACCATAGACCAACCCTCAGCCACTCTCAGACCATCCAACATATCACCATAGACCTCAGCTCTTTAATCTCAACCCTCAGCCACTCTCAGACCATCCCACCTATCACCATAGACCAACCCTCAGCCACTCTCAGACCATCCAACCTATCACCATAGACCAACCCTCAGCCACTCTCAGACCATCCAACCTATCACCATAGACCAACCCTCAGCCACTCTCAGACCAATCCCACCTATCACCATAGACCTCAGCTCTTTAATCTCAACCCTCAGCCACTCTCAGACCATCCAACCTATCACCATAGACCTCAGCTCTTTAATCTCAACCCTCAGCCACTCTCAGACCACCTCACCTATCACCATAGACCAACCCTCAGCCACTCTCAGACCACCTCACCTATCACCATAGACCTCAGCTCTTTAATCTCAACCCTCAGCCACTCTCAGACCACCTCACCTATCACCATAGACCAACCCTCAGCCACTCTCAGACCAATCCCACCTATCACCATAGACCTCAGCTCTTTAATCTCAACCCTCAGCCACTCTCAGACCATCCCACCTATCACCATAGACCTCAGCTCTTTAATCTCAACCCTCAGCCACTCTCAGACCACCTCACCTATCACCATAGACCAACCCTCAGCCACTCTCAGACCAATCCCACCTATCACCATAGACCTCAGCTCTTTAATCTCAACCCTCAGCCACTCTCAGACCATCCCACCTATCACCATAGACCAACCCTCAGCCACTCTCAGACCAATCCCACCTATCACCATAGACCTCAGCTCTTTAATCTCAACCCTCAGCCACTCTCAGACCAATCCCACCTATCACCATAGACCTCAGCTCTTTAATCTCAACCCTCAGCCACTCTCAGACCATCCCACCTATCACCATAGACCAACCCTCAGCCACTCTCAGACCATCCCACCTATCACCATAGACCAACCCTCAGCCACTCTCAGACCATCCCACCTATCACCATAGACCAACCCTCAGCCACTCTCAGACCATCCAACCTATCACCATAGACCAACCCTCAGCCACTCTCAGACCATCCAACCTATCACCATAGACCAACCCTCAGCCACTCTCAGACCATCCAACCTATCACCATAGACCAACCCTCAGCCACTCTCAGACCAATCCCACCTATCACCATAGACCTCAGCTTTTAATCTCAACCCTCAGCCACTCTTAGACCATCCCACCTATCACCATAGACCAACCCTCAGCCACTCTCAGACCATCCAACCTATCACCATAGACCAACCCTCAGCCACTCTCAGCCCATCCCACCTATCACCATAGACCAACCCTCAGCCACTCTCAGACCATCCAACCTATCACCATAGACCAACCCTCAGCCACTCTCAGACCATCCCACCTATCACCATAGACCAACCCTCAGCCACTCTCAGACCATCCAACCTATCACCATAGACCAACCCTCAGCCACTCTCAGCCCATCCCACCTATCACCATAGACCAACCCTCAGCCACTCTCAGACCATCCAACATATCACCATAGACCTCAGCTCTTTAATCTCAACCCTCAGCCACTCTCAGACCATCCAACCTATCACCATAGACCTCAGCTCTTTAATCTCAACCCTCAGCCACTCTCAGACCATCCCACCTATCACCATAGACCAACCCTCAGCCACTCTCAGACCAATCCCACCTATCACCATAGACCTCAGCTCTTTAATCTCAACCCTCAGCCACTCTCAGACCAATCCCACCTATCACCATAGACCTCAGCTCTTTAATCTCAACCCTCAGCCACTCTCAGACCATCCCACCTATCACCATAGACCAACCCTCAGCCACTCTCAGACCATCCAACCTATCACCATAGACCAACCCTCAGCCACTCTCAGACCATCCAACCTATCACCATAGACCAACCCTCAGCCACTCTCAGACCAATCCCACCTATCACCATAGACCTCAGCTCTTTAATCTCAACCCTCAGCCACTCTCAGACCATCCAACCTATCACCATAGACCAACCCTCAGCCACTCTCAGACCAATCCCACCTATCACCATAGACCTCAGCTCTTTAATCTCAACCCTCAGCCACTCTCAGACCATCCCACCTATCACCATAGACCTCAGCTCTTTAATCTCAACCCTCAGCCACTCTCAGACCACCTCACCTATCACCATAGACCAACCCTCAGCCACTCTCAGACCAATCCCACCTATCACCATAGACCTCAGCTCTTTAATCTCAACCCTCAGCCACTCTCAGACCATCCCACCTATCACCATAGACCTCAGCTCTTTAATCTCAACCCTCAGCCACTCTCAGACCACCTCACCTATCACCATAGACCAACCCTCAGCCACTCTCAGACCATCCAACCTATCACCATAGACCAACCCTCAGCCACTCTCAGCCCATCCCACCTATCACCATAGACCAACCCTCAGCCACTCTCAGCCCATCCCACCTATCACCATAGACCAACCCTCAGCCACTCTCAGACCATCCAACCTATCACCATAGACCAACCCTCAGCCACTCTCAGACCATCCAACATATCACCATAGACCTCAGCTCTTTAATCTCAACCCTCAGCCACTCTCAGACCATCCAACCTATCACCATAGACCTCAGCTCTTTAATCTCAACCCTCAGCCACTCTCAGAACATCCCACCTATCACCATAGACCAACCCTCAGCCACTCTCAGACCATCCCACCTATCACCATAGACCAACCTCAGCCACTCTCAGACCATCCCACCTATCACCATAGACCAACCCTCAGCCACTCTCAGCCCATCCCACCTATCACCATAGACCAACCCTCAGCCACTCTCAGACCATCCAACCTATCACCATAGACCAACCCTCAGCCACTCTCAGACCATCCAACATATCACCATAGACCAACCCTCAGCCACTCTCAGCCCATCCCACCTATCACCATAGACCAACCTCAGCCACTCTCAGACCATCCAACCTATCACCATAGACCAACCCTCAGCCACTCTCAGACCATCCAACCTATCACCATAGACCAACCCTCAGCCACTCTCAGACCATCCAACATATCACCATAGACCAACCCTCAGCCACTCTCAGACCATCCCACCTATCACCATAGACCAACCCTCAGCCACTCTCAGACCAATCCCACCTATCACCATAGACCTCAGCTCTTTAATCTCAACCCTCAGCCACTCTCAGACCAATCCCACCTATCACCATAGACCTCAGCTCTTTAATCTCAACCCTCAGCCACTCTCAGACCATCCCACCTATCACCATAGACCAACCCTCAGCCACTCTCAGACCATCCAACATATCACCATAGACCTCAGCTCTTTAATCTCAACCCTCAGCCACTCTCAGACCATCCCACCTATCACCATAGACCAACCCTCAGCCACTCTCAGACCATCCAACCTATCACCATAGACCAACCCTCAGCCACTCTCAGACCATCCAACCTATCACCATAGACCAACCCTCAGCCACTCTCAGACCAATCCCACCTATCACCATAGACCTCAGCTCTTTAATCTCAACCCTCAGCCACTCTCAGACCATCCAACCTATCACCATAGACCTCAGCTCTTTAATCTCAACCCTCAGCCACTCTCAGACCACCTCACCTATCACCATAGACCAACCCTCAGCCACTCTCAGACCAATCCCACCTATCACCATAGACCTCAGCTCTTTAATCTCAACCCTCAGCCACTCTCAGACCATCCCACCTATCACCATAGACCTCAGCTCTTTAATCTCAACCCTCAGCCACTCTCAGACCACCTCACCTATCACCATAGACCAACCCTCAGCCACTCTCAGACCAATCCCACCTATCACCATAGACCTCAGCTCTTTAATCTCAACCCTCAGCCACTCTCAGACCATCCCACCTATCACCATAGACCAACCCTCAGCCACTCTCAGACCAATCCCACCTATCACCATAGACCTCAGCTCTTTAATCTCAACCCTCAGCCACTCTCAGACCAATCCCACCTATCACCATAGACCTCAGCTCTTTAATCTCAACCCTCAGCCACTCTCAGACCATCCCACCTATCACCATAGACCAACCCTCAGCCACTCTCAGACCATCCCACCTATCACCATAGACCAACCCTCAGCCACTCTCAGACCATCCCACCTATCACCATAGACCAACCCTCAGCCACTCTCAGACCATCCAACCTATCACCATAGACCAACCCTCAGCCACTCTCAGACCATCCAACCTATCACCATAGACCAACCCTCAGCCACTCTCAGACCATCCAACCTATCACCATAGACCAACCCTCAGCCACTCTCAGACCAATCCCACCTATCACCATAGACCTCAGCTTTTTAATCTCAACCCTCAGCCACTCTTAGACCATCCCACCTATCACCATAGACCAACCCTCAGCCACTCTCAGACCATCCAACCTATCACCATAGACCAACCCTCAGCCACTCTCAGCCCATCCCACCTATCACCATAGACCAACCCTCAGCCACTCTCAGACCATCCAACCTATCACCATAGACCAACCCTCAGCCACTCTCAGACCATCCCACCTATCACCATAGACCAACCCTCAGCCACTCTCAGACCATCCAACCTATCACCATAGACCAACCCTCAGCCACTCTCAGCCCATCCCACCTATCACCATAGACCAACCCTCAGCCACTCTCAGACCATCCAACATATCACCATAGACCTCAGCTCTTTAATCTCAACCCTCAGCCACTCTCAGACCATCCAACCTATCACCATAGACCTCAGCTCTTTAATCTCAACCCTCAGCCACTCTCAGACCATCCCACCTATCACCATAGACCAACCCTCAGCCACTCTCAGACCAATCCCACCTATCACCATAGACCTCAGCTCTTTAATCTCAACCCTCAGCCACTCTCAGACCAATCCCACCTATCACCATAGACCTCAGCTCTTTAATCTCAACCCTCAGCCACTCTCAGACCATCCCACCTATCACCATAGACCAACCCTCAGCCACTCTCAGACCATCCAACCTATCACCATAGACCAACCCTCAGCCACTCTCAGACCATCCAACCTATCACCATAGACCAACCCTCAGCCACTCTCAGACCAATCCCACCTATCACCATAGACCTCAGCTCTTTAATCTCAACCCTCAGCCACTCTCAGACCATCCAACCTATCACCATAGACCAACCCTCAGCCACTCTCAGACCATCCCACCTATCACCATAGACCTCAGCTCTTTAATCTCAACCCTCAGCCACTCTCAGACCACCTCACCTATCACCATAGACCAACCCTCAGCCACTCTCAGACCAATCCCACCTATCACCATAGACCTCAGCTCTTTAATCTCAACCCTCAGCCACTCTCAGACCATCCCACCTATCACCATAGACCTCAGCTCTTTAATCTCAACCCTCAGCCACTCTCAGACCACCTCACCTATCACCATAGACCAACCCTCAGCCACTCTCAGACCAATCCCACCTATCACCATAGACCTCAGCTCTTTAATCTCAACCCTCAGCCACTCTCAGACCAATCCCACCTATCACCATAGACCTCAGCTCTTTAATCTCAACCCTCAGCCACTCTCAGACCATCCCACCTATCACCATAGACCAACCCTCAGCCACTCTCAGACCATCCAACATATCACCATAGACCTCAGCTCTTTAATCTCAACCCTCAGCCACTCTCAGACCATCCCACCTATCATCATAGACCAACCCTCAGCCACTCTCAGACCATCCAACCTATCACCATAGACCAACCCTCAGCCACTCTCAGACCATCCAACCTATCACCATAGACCAACCCTCAGCCACTCTCAGACCAATCCCACCTATCACCATAGACCTCAGCTCTTTAATCTCAACCCTCAGCCACTCTCAGACCATCCAACCTATCACCATAGACCAACCCTCAGCCACTCTCAGACCAATCCCACCTATCTCCATAGACCTCAGCTCTTTAATCTCAACCCTCAGCCACTCTCAGACCATCCCACCTATCACCATAGACCTCAGCTCTTTAATCTCAACCCTCAGCCACTCTCAGACCATCCCACCTATCACCATAGACCTCAGCTCTTTAATCTCAACCCTCAGCCACTCTCAGACCATCCCACCTATCACCATAGACCTCAGCTCTTTAATCTCAACCCTCAGCCACTCTCAGACCACCTCACCTATCACCATAGACCAACCCTCAGCCACTCTCAGACCAATCCCACCTATCACCATAGACCTCAGCGCTTTAATCTCAACCCTCAGCCACTCTCAGACCATCCCACCTATCACCATAGACCAACCCTCAGCCACTCTCAGACCAATCCCACCTATCACCATAGACCTCAGCTCTTTAATCTCAACCCTCAGCCACTCTCAGACCAATCCCACCTATCACCATAGACCTCAGCTCTTTAATCTCAACCCTCAGCCACTCTCAGACCATCCCACCTATCACCATAGACCAACCCTCAGCCACTCTCAGACCATCCCACCTATCACCATAGACCAACCCTCAGCCACTCTCAGACCATCCCACCTATCACCATAGACCAACCCTCAGCCACTCTCAGACCATCCAACCTATCACCATAGACCAACCCTCAGCCACTCTCAGACCATCCAACCTATCACCATAGACCAACCCTCAGCCACTCTCAGACCATCCAACCTATCACCATAGACCAACCCTCAGCCACTCTCAGACCATCCAACCTATCACCATAGACCAACCCTCAGCCACTCTCAGACCATCCAACCTATCACCATAGACCAACCCTCAGCCACTCTCAGCCCATCCCACCTATCACCATAGACCAACCCTCAGCCACTCTCAGACCATCCAACCTATCACCATAGACCAACCCTCAGCCACTCTCAGACCATCCAACATATCACCATAGACCTCAGCTCTTTAATCTCAACCCTCAGCCACTCTCAGACCATCCAACCTATCACCATAGACCTCAGCTCTTTAATCTCAACCCTCAGCCACTCTCAGACCATCCCACCTATCACCATAGACCAACCCTCAGCCACTCTCAGACCATCCCACCTATCACCATAGACCAACCCTCAGCCACTCTCAGACCATCCCACCTATTACCATAGACCAACCCTCAGCCACTCTCAGACCATCCAACCTATCACCATAGACCAACCCTCAGCCACTCTCAGACCATCCAACCTATCACCATAGACCTCAGCTCTTTAATCTCAACCATCAGCCACTCTCAGACCATCCAACCTATCACCATAGACCAACCCTCAGCCACTCTCAGACCATCCAACCTATCACCATAGACCAACCCTCAACCACTTTCAGACCATCCAACCTATCACCATAGACCAACTCTCAGCCACTCTCAGACCATCCAACCTTTCACCATAGACCAACCCTCAGCCACTCTCAGACCAATCCCACCTATCACCATAGACCAACCCTCAGCCACTCTCAGACCAATCCCACCTATCACCATAGACCTCAGCTCTTTAATCTCAACCCTCAGCCACTCTCAGACCATCCCACCTATCACCATAGACCAACCCTCAGCCACTCTCAGACCAATCCCACCTATCACCATAGACCTCAGCTCTTTAATCTCAACCCTCAGCCACTCTCAGACCAATCCCACCTATCACCATAGACCTCTGCTCTTTAATCTCAACCCTCAGCCACTCTCAGACCATCCCACCTATCACCATAGACCAACCCTCAGCCACTCTCAGACCATCCCACCTATCACCATAGACCAACCCTCAGCCACTCTCAGACCATCCCACCTATCACCATAGACCAACCCTCAGCCACTCTCAGACCATCCCACCTATCACCATAGACCAACCCTCAGCCACTCTCAGACCATCCAACCTATCACCATAGACCAACCCTCAGCCACTCTCAGACCATCCAACCTATCACCATAGACCAACCCTCAGCCACTCTCAGACCATCCAACCTATCACCATAGACCAACCCTCAGCCACTCTCAGACCAATCCCACCTATCACCATAGACCTCAGCTCTTTAATCTCAACCCTCAGCCACTCTCAGACCATCCAACCTATCACCATAGACCAACCCTCAGCCACTCTCAGCCCATCCCACCTATCACCATAGACCAACCCTCAGCCACTCTCAGACCATCCAACCTATCACCATAGACCAACCCTCAGCCACTCTCAGACCATCCAACCTATCACCATAGACCAACCCTCAGCCACTCTCAGACCATCCCACCTATCACCATAGACCAACCCTCAGCCACTCTCAGACCATCCAACCTATCACCATAGACCAACCCTCAGCCACTCTCAGCCCATCCCACCTATCACCATAGACCAACCCTCAGCCACTCTCAGACCATCCAACCTATCACCATAGACCTCAGCTCTTTAATCTCAACCCTCAGCCACTCTCAGACCATCCCACCTATCACCATAGACCAACCCTCAGCCACTCTCAGACCATCCCACCTATCACCATAGACCAACCCTCAGCCACTCTCAGACCATCCCACCTATCACCATAGACCAACCCTCAGCCACTCTCAGCCCATCCCACCTATCACCATAGACCAACCCTCAGCCACTCTCAGACCATCCAACCTATCACCATAGACCTCAGCTCTTTAATCTCAACCATCAGCCACTCTCAGACCATCCAACCTATCACCATAGACCAACCCTCAGCCACTCTCAGACCATCCCACCTATCACCATAGACCAACCCTCAGCCACTCTCAGACCATCCAACCTATCACCATAGACCAACCCTCAGCCACTCTCAGACCATCCAACCTATCACCATAGACCAACCCTCAGCCACTCTCAGACCATCCAACCTATCACCATAGACCAACCCTCAGCCACTCTCAGACCAATCCCACCTATCACCATAGACCTCAGCTCTTTAATCTCAACCCTCAGCCACTCTCAGACCATCCAACCTATCACCATAGACCAACCCTCAGCCACTCTCAGACCAATCCCACCTATCACCATAGACCTCAGCTCTTTAATCTCAACCCTCAGCCACTCTCAGATCAATCCCACCTATCACCATAGACCTCAGCTTTTTAATCTCAACCCTCAGCCACTCTTAGACCATCCCACCTATCACCATAGACCAACCCTCAGCCACTCTCAGACCATCCAACCTATCACCATAGACCAACCCTCAGCCACTCTCAGCCCATCCCACCTATCACCATAGACCAACCCTCAGCCACTCTCAGACCATCCAACCTATCACCATAGACCAACCCTCAGCCACTCTCAGACCATCCCACCTATCACCATAGACCAACCCTCAGCCACTCTCAGACCATCCAACCTATCACCATAGACCAACCCTCAGCCACTCTCAGCCCATCCCACCTATCACCATAGACCAACCCTCAGACACTCTCAGACCATCCAACCTATCACCATAGACCTCAGCTCTTTAATCTCAACCCTTAGCCACTCTCAGACCATCCCACCTATCACCATAGACCAACCCTCAGCCACTCTCAGACCATCCCACCTATCACCATAGACCAACCCTCAGCCACTCTCAGACCATCCCACCTATCACCATAGACCAACCCTCAGCCACTCTCAGCCCATCCCACCTATCACCATAGACCAACCCTCAGCCACTCTCAGACCATCCAACCTATCACCATAGACCTCAGCTCTTTAATCTCAACCATCAGCCACTCTCAGACCATCCAACCTATCACCATAGACCAACCCTCAGCCACTCTCAGACCATCCAACCTATCACCATAGACCAACCCTCAACCACTTTCAGACCATCCAACCTATCACCATAGACCAACTCTCAGCCACTCTCAGACCATCCAACCTTTCACCATAGACCAACCCTCAGCCACTCTCAGACCAATCCCACCTATCACCATAGACCAACCCTCAGCCACTCTCAGACCAATCCCACCTATCACCATAGACCTCAGCTCTTTAATCTCAACCCTCAGCCACTCTCAGACCACCTCACCTATCACCATAGACCAACCCTCAGCCACTCTCAGACCAATCCCACCTATCACCATAGACCTCAGCTCTTTAATCTCAACCCTCAGCCACTCTCAGACCATCCAACCTATCACCATAGACCAACCCTCAGCCACTCTCAGACCAATCCCACCTATCACCATAGACCTCAGCTCTTTAATCTCAACCCTCAGCCACTCTCAGACCATCCCACCTATCACCATAGACCAACCCTCAGCCACTCTCAGACCAATCCCACCTATCACCATAGACCTCAGCTTTTTAATCTCAACCCTCAGCCACTCTTAGACCATCCCACCTATCACCATAGACCAACCCTCAGCCACTCTCAGAACCCTCAGCCACTCTCAGACCATCCAACCTATCACCATAGACCAACCCTCAGCCACTCTCAGACCAATCCCACCTATCACCATAGACCTCAGCTCTTTAATCTCAACCTCAGCCACTCTCAGACCATCCCACCTATCACCATAGACCTCAAATCTCAACCCTCAGCCACTCTCAGACCACCTCACCTATCACCATAGACCAACCCTCAGCCACTCTCAGACCAATCCCACCTATCACCATAGACCTCAGCTCTTTAATCTCAACCCTCAGCCACTCTCAGACCATCCACCTATCACCATAGACCAACCCTCAGCCACTCTCAGACCAATCCCACCTATCACCATAGACCTCAGCTCTTTAATCTCAACCCTCAGCCACTCTCAGACCAATCCCACCTATCACCATAGACCTCAGCTCTTTAATCTCAACCCTCAGCCACTCTCAGACCATCCCACCTATCACCATAGACCAACCCTCAGCCACTCTCAGACCAATCCCACCTATCACCATAGACCTCAGCTCTTTAATCTCAACCAACCCTCAGCCACTCTCAGACCAATCCCACCTATCACCATAGACCTCAGCTCTTTAATCTCAACCCTCAGCCACTCTCAGACCATCCCACCCTATCACCATTACCAACCCTCAGCCACTCTCAGACCATCCCACCTATCACCATAGACCAACCCTCAGCCACTCTCAGACCATCCCACCTATCACCATAGACCAACCCTCAGCCACTCTCAGACCATCCAACCTATCACCATAGACCAACCCTCAGCCACGCTCAGACCATCCAACCTATCACCATAGACCAACCCTCAGCCACTCTCAGACCATCCAACCTATCACCATAGACCAACCCTCAGCCACTCTCAGACCAATCCCACCTATCACCATAGACCTCAGCTCTTTAATCTCAACCCTCAGCCACTCTCAGACCATCCAACCTATCACCATAGACCAACCCTCAGCCACTCTCAGACCAATCCCACCTATCACCATAGACCTCAGCTCTTTAATCTCAACCCTCAGCCACTCTCAGACCATCCCACCTATCACCATAGACCAACCCTCAGCCACTCTCAGACCAATCCCACCTATCACCATAGACCTCAGCTTTTTAATCTCAACCCTCAGCCACTCTTAGACCATCCCACCTATCACCATAGACCAACCCTCAGCCACTCTCAGACCATCCAACCTATCACCATAGACCAACCCTCAGCCACTCTCAGACCATCCAACCTATCACCATAGACCAACCCTCAGCCACTCTCAGACCATCCAACCTATCACCATAGACCAACCCTCAGCCACTCTCAGACCATCCAACCTATCACCATAGACCAACCCTCAGCCACTCTCAGACCATCCAACCTATCACCATAGACCAACCCTCAGCCACTCTCAGACCATCCAACCTCCAACCTATCACCATAGACCAACCCTCAGCCACTCTCAGACCATCCAACCTATCACCATAGACCAACCCTCAGCCACTCTCAGACCAATCCAACCTATCACCATAGACCAACCCTCAGCCACTCTCAGACCATCCCACCTATCACCATAGACCAACCCTCAGCCACTCTCAGACCATCCAACCTATCACCATAGACCAACCAACCCTCAGCCACTCTCAGACCATCCAACCTATCACCATAGACCAACCCTCAGCCACTCTCAGACCATCCAACCTATCACCATAGACCAACCCTCAGCCACTCTCAGACCATCCAACCTATCACCATAGACCAACCCTCAAAACCTTTCCTACGAGTATTATTATATTATTTATTGACTGACTATGGCTTTCCAAATCGCCCAACACTGCTATTTGTAAGGTTAATTTTAAGTGCCTGTTGTGATTTTTTAACCATTCCTGAACCTGTGACCAGAAACAAGCTACATAGGGGCAATACCAGAATAAATGATCTAGCGATTCTGTCTCTTCGCAACTAAATCTACAGAGCTGAGATTGTTGTATGGCCCATATATCATTCTGTTGGGGGCAAGAATGTTATAGAATAATTCAATTGAAAAACTCTGTTGAGTGAAGTGTAGTTTTTTGTACCAGTTCATAAACCATGTGCCATGAAATTGCCTTTTTTAAGAGTCTCTTCACGATTTGCACACCTTTTTCAGTCTTTGCGTTACATTTGGGATATAGAGGACTAGAGGTTATATGTCTGAACTCATAACGCTCTGCAAACATCTCAAACTCACTGCAAGCAAACTGAGGAGCATTATCAGAAACCACCACTAGGGGAATCTCATGCCAAGCAAACTGAGGAGCATTATCAGAAACCACCACTAGGGGAATCTCATGCCAAGCAAACTGAGGAGCATTATCAGAAACCACCACTAGGGGAATCTCATGCCAAGCAAACTGAGGAGCATTATCAGAAACCACCACTAGGGAATCTCATGCCAAGCAAACTGAGGAGCATTATCAGAAACCACCACTATGGGAATCTCATGCCAAGAAAACTGAGGAGCATTATCAGAAACCACCACTAGGGGAATCTCATGCCAAGCAAACTGAGGAGCATTATCAGAAACCACCACTAGGGGAATCTCATGCCAAGCAAACTGAGGAGCATTATCAGAAACCACCACTATGGGAATCTCATGCCAAGAAAACTGAGGAGCATTATCAGAAACCACCACTAGGGGAATCTCATGCCAAGCAAACTGAGGAGCATTATCAGAAACCACCACTAGGGGAATCTCATGCCAAGCAAACTGAGGAGCATTATCAGAAACCACCACTAGGGGAATCTCATGCCAAGCAAAACATGATTTCAAGTGCAAAAGGACAGTCTTTGCTGTTGTGCTGGACAAGAGTGCAATTTCATTGTAATTTGACAAGAAGTCGATAGTCAACAAATTGTCCTTACCGTTGCAGTGAAACAAGAAGACTCCAACCTTCTTCCAGGCTGTGGTGGGTACCTCTCCAATAGCAATGGGCTCCTTGGGCTGTCTATAATGGCATTTGAGACATGCATCACAATTTCCCACCATTTTCTCAATGTCAGAATTTATATTTGGTCAATCAGCTCCTAGATGTCCTTCATGCACACTCTGTAGCATCTCCTGGTGCTTTGAAGTAGGTATCACCCTTCTATTGTTCTTCAACATCACTCCATTGACCACTGACAGCTCTGCCCTTAGTGGGAAGTACTGCTTACAAGAGCCTTTTGCCAGCCATTTTCCAGATTATGGATCACTTTGCAAAGAATGGGATCTGTTGTGGTCTCTTAAGCTATTCTCCTTAGCTGCTGCTCAGAAACAGGAAGTGACTCCCTGACCATATTCACATGCAAGACAACCTCCTCCATAGACTCCTGACTGAGGCTGATTTGTGACACCACTGGTGGAGCCCTTGAGAGGGCATCTGCTTCCACTAAAGTTGACCCAGGCACATAAGTTAGAACAAAATCACAGCGTTGCAACCTCATCACCATCCTTTGGAGACGAGGAGGAATGTCATTCAGATTTGTTAGAGAGATTGGAATACGGGGTTCATGGTCTGTTTCTAGAATCACCTTTGGAAAGCCATAAATGTAACAGTCAAACTTCTCACAACCAACGACCAACCCTAGACACTCCTTTTCTATTTGAGCATAACGCTTCTCAGCATCAGTCAAAGGGAGGGCTGCATAATCCACAGGCTTCCACACACCTCGATGCTCCTGAAACAGCACGGCTCCAATGCCATCGTTGGAGGAGTCTGTGGACAGTAGGCCTGTCAGGTTCTAAAAGAGTTAGCACTGGCTCTTCAGCCAAAATGTTCTTCACATTGTTCCACTCTCATGTTCTCTGTTCCATGAGAACTCTGTCTTGTCCTGAAGGAGTGTCCTTAAGTTCACTGTTTTAGCTGACAGGTTTGATACAAACTTCCCCAAATAATTGACCATACCCAAAACCCGCTGACTGCATTTCCTCTCTGTGGGATTAGCAATCTCCCTCACCGCTTTGACCTTGGCATGATCAGGCTTGCAAACCCGCAGAGGACAGTTTATCCCCAAGAAATGTGATTTCCTTCACACAAAACTGACATTTAGCCCGATTTAGCATCAAACCATGCTTCTGTACCCTCTGCAGGGTCTTTTCCAGCCGCTCATTGTGTTCTTGAATAGTGGACCCCGAGACCACACAATCCTCCACATACACTCAAACTAACTCTATACCCTCAATGACCCTTTCCATGACCCTTAGGAAAGAGCTCGGGGGCAGAACTTATGCCAAAAGGTAACCTCTTAAAGGAATATCTTCCAAAGGGGAGATTGACTCGACAAAGCTTGGTGCTGCATCCAACTTGCAGAAATAGTGTGCACCAGCCATTTCACACACCATCTCCTCCCTCTTGGGAATCTGAAAATGCTCCCTTTTGATACATTTATTAAGGTCCTTGGTGTCCATACAGACTCTCAGAACTCCATTCCTTTTCCAAACACACCATAGAATTGGCCCGGTCTGTTGGCTCCTCTGTTTTCACGAGCACATTGAGTTTCACCATTCTTCCCAACTCCTCCTTTAGATCCTTCTGTAGTGGCACCGGAACTCTGGGTGGTGCATGAATCACTGACTTGGCTATTCTCTGTGAGGGTAAGAGTGAATGAGAGGCTCCAAATCCTGTTAACACATCTGAACATCTGAATATCTAATAATAATAATAATAAATCTCCTCACCATTTTGATCACTTGTCAACCGTCGAACACTGTTCCCCACTGTTCATTGGGGAACACGTACTTAACAAGTCCCAACAACTCACATGCTGTATCCCCCAAAAGAGAATCATGCCCCTCTGGTACAATCAGAAACATAAGTGCGTGGCTTCTTGTTTTCCCCTTTACATTTAGCGGACACAAAAGTCTCAATTGCTTGGCTTTGAGAGCCACATCCTTTGCATGATGAATGGTTTGTGCTTTAGCTCATGAAAATCCCTCATATTGATTAGTTTGGCTCTAGCTCCTGTATCCAGCTTGAAGGTCAAAATTGTACCACTGACCACTAATGGTACAACCCAGAGGTCACCAATGCTCATCCTCCATGCAATCCACAGTGCCCAAAAATAAATCACTTTGTTCATTCTCCTCCTCCTACAGACAATGGTGTGAACATGTTGTCCCCACTACTTGTCCTTTGCTAAACATATTTTTCCAAAGAAATGTTTCCCCTTGTACTTGTAGCAACATTTTCCAAAGACAGGACACTTCCTGGCATGGTGCCACACCTGTTACAATCATATTGCTTGTGGCTCCTTTGATCATAGCTCCCCCTTGTGTCCTTGTCTACAAAAGAAACTTCTGCACTTTCCACCTCCCTAGCAGTGTTTGCTGGTGTGGAGCTAAAGGTTTTAATATGTAATTGTGCCAGCTCATTCGCATGACATATTTTTACTGCAGTGTTCAAATTTAACTCACTTTTCCGCAGCAATCTTTCTCTAACTCTGGAGTCACACTTATACCAAACACAATCTGATCTCGAAGCATAGATGAGGTTAGGTCTACAAAATTACACGCCTGTGTTTTTCATTTCAAATCTGTAAGAAAGACGTCAAACATTTCACCTTGCTGTTGAATACGACTGCGAAACAAATAAGGTTAAAAAAGAAAGATATATTGATGTGGTTCTGAGTGATGGTTTACGACACTCTTTTACGACACCTATGGTATATATGTGGCAATGGCGGAATAACTATGATTGATGGTGACAGTGGTCTTTGCTCGCTGGAACTAACAAAGTAACACTGTAAAAGAGTGTCGTAAACCATCCCTCAGAACCACATCAACACAGTATGGTTATCTGGTATCTTGTCTATATAGCCTCGCACTCATCATTTATTTATTTTTTTATTTTTTTATTTCACCTTTATTTAACCAGGTAGGCTAGTTGAGAACAGGTTCTCATTTGCAACTGCGACCTGGCCAAGATCAAGCATAGCAGTGTGAACAGACAACACAGAGTTACACATGGAGTAAACAATTAACAAGTCAATAACACAGAGAAAAAAAGGGGAGGTAGGCGAATAATTACAATATTGCAGATTAACACTGGAGTGATAAATGATCAGATGATCATGAACAGGTAGAGATATTGGTGTGCAAAAGAGCAGAAAAGTAAATAAATAAAAACTGTGGGGATGAGATAGGTGAAAATGGGTGTGCTATTTACCATTAGATTATGTACAGCTGCAGCGATCGGTTAGCTGCTCAGCTAGCTGATGTTTGAAGTTGGTGAGGGAGATAAAAGTCTCCAACTTCAGCGATTTTTGCAATTCGTTCCAGTCACAGGCAGCAGAGTACTGGAACGAAAGGCGGCCGAATGAGGTGTTGGCTTTAGGGATGATCAATGAGATACACCTGCTGGAGCGCGTGCTACGGATGGGTGTTGCCATCGTGACCAGTGAGCTGAGATAAGGCAGAGCTTTGCCTAGCATGGCCTTGTAGATGACCTGAAGCCAGTGGGTCTGGCGACGAATATGTAGCGAGAGCCAGCCGACTAGAGCATACAAGTCGCAGTGGTGGGTAGTATAAGGTGCTTTAGTGACAAAACGGATGGCACTGTGATAAACTGCATCCAGTTTGCTGAGTAGAGTGTTGGAAGCAATTTTGTAGATGACGTCGCCGAAGTCGAGGATCGGTAGGATAGTCAGTTTTACTAGGGTAAGCTTGGCAGCGTGAGTGAAGGAGGCTTTGTTGCGGAATAGAAAGCCGATTCTTGATTTTATTTTCGATTGGAGGTGTTTGATATGGGTCTGGAAGGAGAGTTTGCAGTCTAGCCAGACACCTAGGTACTTATAGGTGTCCACATATTCAAGGTCGGAACCATCCAGTGTGGTGATGCTAGTCGGGCATGCGGGTGCAGGCAGCGATCGGTTGAAAAGCATGCATTTGGTTTTACTAGCGTTTAAGAGCAGTTGGAGGCCACGGAAGGAGTGTTGTATGGCATTGAAGCTCGATTGGAGGTTAGATAGCACAGTGTCCAATGACGGGCCGAAAGTGTATACAATGGTGTCGTCTGCGTAGAGGTGGATCAGGGAATCGCCCGCAGCAAGAGCAACATCATTGATATACACAGAGAAAAGAGTCGGCCCGAGAATTGAACCCTGTGGCACCCCCATAGACTGCCAGAGGACCGGACAACATGCCTCCGATTTGACACACTGAACTCTGTCTGCAAAGTAATTGGTGAAAAGACACAGAAAGAGCTGTGTCTTTTAATTATGTGATATGGTTAAGCAGTGTTAGTGTGTGTTTTCTACAGTAGCATCAATCCTACCCTCCAGTCCAGCGTCGGCCAGTTGTGCCCAGAGCCTGTTGCACATCTTAATCAGCTGCTGCTTGTCTCTGGTCAGACGGGACACTGTACTGCTTGCTTCAGTTCGGACTAAAGGAGATGGTCACTGAGATGGGCGCTGAGCTTACCTCCCCACACCCTGGCCCATACCCCGTTGCCACACCAGGCTTCAGGCCCTGGGTCGGCTGCTGTTGTCTAAAACACAAGTTCTCCTTCTGGAGCTGCCTGACCATCTCACCCTTAAGGAAGAGAGGAAGGGAGAGAGAGAGGGAGGGAGAGAGGGATAGGTGTATATGGACTAGGGTTGTCACTACAATACCTGATTTTCCATGGCAAAAAGGAAAACACAAAACAGACTAAACTTTTTAGTCCTTTAAAAACCTGCTTCATGTAACATATAGTTTGTTATAGCTTGAAAAATAAACACATGTAATTATGGGTCAACATACTTGTTACCAACATGAATATGGACAGTGGATGCAACAGACACAGCAACACAATGGAACATATTCTCCACCAACACACCCTTCTGCTGGCTGAGATGGTTTACCTCTTCACAGATGATGGGATCCCTTCTGCTGGCTGAGATGGTTTACCTCTTCACAGATGATGGGATCCCTTCTGCTGGCTGAGATGGTTTACCTCTTCACAGATGATGGGATCCCTTCTGCTGGCTGAGATGGTTTACCTCTTCACAGATGATGGGATCCCTTCTGCTGGCTGAGATGGTTTACCTCTTCACAGATGATGGGATCCCTTCTGCTGGCTGAGATGGTTTACCTCTTCACAGATGATGGGATCCCTTCTGCTGTCTGAGATGGTTTACCTCTTCACAGATGATGGGATCCCTTCTGTTGGCTGAGATGGTTTACCAAATTCACAAACAATGGGATCCCTTCTGCTGGCTGAGATGGTTTACCTCTTCACAGATGATGGGATCCCTTCTGATGGCTGAGATGGTTTACCTCTTCACAGATGATGGGTCCCTTCTGCTGGCTGAGATGGTTTACCTCTTCACAGATGATGGGATCCCTTCTGCTGGCTGAGATGGTTTACCTCTTCACAGATGATGGGATCCCTTCTGATGGCTGAGATGGTTTACCTCTTCACAGATGATGGGATCCCTTCTGATGGCTGAGATGGTTTACCTCTTCACAGATGATGGGATCCCTTCTGCTGGCTGAGATGGTTTACCTCTTCACAGATGATGGGATCCCTTCTGATGGCTGAGATGGTTTACCTCTTCACAGATGATGGGATCCCTTCTGCTGGCTGAGATGGTTTACCTCTTCACAGATGATGGGATCCCTTCTGCTGGCTGAGATGGTTTACCTCTTCACAGATGATGGGATCCCTTCTGCTGGCTGAGATGGTTTACCTCTTCAAGATGATGGGATCCCTTCTGTTTGTGATGTCCATCTTCAGTGCAGACACCTGTACACAACAACAGTTTGTGTCATGGCAGTGTAAAGTCAGTTATTACAAGCGGATAATAACCTGACCTCAAATCTCATTATTAAAGTGTTCTGGCAGAGGATTAAAACGGAAACAACATTTTGTTGCTATTTACATGCATTGTATCTTGTTTAAAATGTATGTGGTTGTTTAGGGTTGATTTAAAGTCTTATGTTTGAGCCTTACCTGGTTATCCAGGGAGGCAGAGTCCAGGTTGTTCAGGATGCTTTCTTTCTGGTACTCCTCCTTCTCCTACCTCACTTCCTCCAGCTCCATCTCCACAGCAACCAGACACATGTCCTGTCTCCTCAGATGGCCAGCTCCTCTTCTGATTGGCCAGCTCCAGACGCAGCTCCTCCCCCTCCATCTTGGAGTGGCACTGTGGGGAGAGAGGGTTTGCAGGTGGATAATGGCTACTAATACTGTTTTGAAGTCCTTCAATAATAGCTAAACATATACCAGTGCCTGCAGTTTAACTTAAAGAAGGGCTGGATTTGGGATGAAGAGAGGCAGTACCTGTTGCTCGAGCGAAGCCAGGGTCATCTCCAGCTGAGATACCCTGACTGGAGAGAGTCAGTACCTGTTGCATGAGCGAGGCCAGGGCAGCCTCCAGATTAGCTAGCCCAAGCTGTAGCATTTGCCACCTTTTCCACTTACAGACCCCCTGCAGAAAACATCATGTAGACAATGGCTATGAATTTTATGTTGTCGTCGTTTTTTATACTTACAACATCAAGACAAATTCCTATCATCATTGATGAATAGAAATAAAACATATTTTGCATAGCAGTAGACTGAAACACAAGTAACCACCATTTTCAGATCTCTAATCAGAACTAGATAAAGTGTGCCAAGTGACAGCATTATCTCTGTCCTAGTACCACTATATAGTATACTATTGAAATGTCTCATTGAGGGAGCGGATGTGGTTCTGGAGGTATGCGTTGACGGAGTCGATGGGGGTGAGTGTGGTTGCCGGGATAACGAAAGCAGTGTTGAGTGGTCTGGTGGAGTCGATGGGGGTGAGTGTGGTTGCCGGGATAACGGAAGCAGCGTTGAGTGGTCTGGTGGAGCCGATGGGGGTGAGTGTGGTTGCCGGGATAACGGAAGCAGCGTTGAGTGGTCTGGTGGAGTCGATGGGGGTGAGTGTGGTTGCCGGGATAACGAAAGCAGTGTTGAGTGGTCTGGTGGAGCCGATGGGGGTGAGTGTGGTTGCCGGGATAACGGAAGCAGTGTTGAGTGGTCTGGTGGAGTCGATGGGGGTGAGTGTGGTTGCCGGGATAACGAAAGCAGTGTTGAGTGGTCTGGTGGAGTCGATAGGGGTGAGTGTGGTTGCCGGGATAACGAAAGCAGTGTTGAGTGGTCTGGTGGAGTCGATGGGGGTGAGTGTGGTTGCCGGGATAACGAAAGCAGTGTTGAGTGGTCTGGTGGAGTCGATGGGGGTGAGTGTGGTTGCCGGGATAACGGAAGCAGTGTTGAGTGGTCTGGTGGAGTCGATGGGGGTGAGTGTGGTTGCCGGGATAACGGAAGCAGTGTTGAGTGGTCTGGTGGAGTCGATGGGGGTGAGTGTGGTTGCCGGGATAACGGAAGCAGTGTTGAGTGGTCTGGTGGAGTCGATGGGGGTGAGTGTGGTTGCCGGGATAATGAAAGCAGTGTTGAGTGGTCTGGTGGAGTCGTTGGGGGTGAGTGTGGTTGACGGGATAACGAAAGCAGTGTTGAGTGGTCTGGTGGAGCTGATGGGGGTGAGTGTGGTTGCCGGGATAACGGAAGCAGTGTTGAGTGGTCTGGTGGAGTCGATGGGGTTGAGTGTGGTTGCCGGGATAACGAAAGCAGTGTTGAGTGGTCTGGAGGAGCCCTCTAGTGGTCCTCTATGCGCCAGTACCGGGCCTTCAGCCCTGCTACCTCCTCTTCTAGAACCTGGGTGTACTCTGGCGTACCTGCTGCTGATAAACACAGAGAGAACACACACACACACACACACACACACACACACACACACACACACACACACACACACACACACACACACACACACACACACACACACACACACACACACAGGTTACTCTGGCATTATATTACTACCCTTCTCTATATGCTAGAGGTTGAGGGTTATGCCTCCACAGCCAGCCCATTACTAGCTAGCTGTAACCATAAATACTCATATTACATTTTAACTGTCTGTCTGTGTACATTAATATCCTCCTTACAGGTCGGCACTCAGCTGTGTGAAGGGTTAGTGTTGACACCTGTTGGCCTGGGCTTTAGGCTAGTTAGGGTCTATCAGCAGAATGATAGGGTGGTAGCGGAGGCATGTGATAGTGATGCTTTTTAAGGGTTCTGGTAGGTTGCGCGTGGTTCTTGTGGTGGGAGGTGATTGGAATGGGGCCTGGTGATGGATGAGGTTAGGGATACAGCATGCATGGTAGATTTGTTTGTGATGCAGGAGGGGAGGAGATGGGAGGGGTTGTCGGTGTGAGCGAACACAGAGTAAGCAGTGAGACATGCTGGTGATGACATGGTGATGACATTTTTTGGGCTGTTGCTTTAGGGATCTGTCAACAGGTTGGTGTTGAGGTGTGGGTTGATCCAAGACTGTGTGGAACTTCGAGGGGTTGTGAGTAAACAGTGTTTATACCTGGCTGTGCAGCGCTGTCAGTGGGCTAGGCTGTGCAGCGCTGTCAGTGGGCTTGGCTGTGCAGCGCTGTCAGTGGACTTGACTGTGCAGCACTGTCAGTGGGCTTAGGTGTGCAGCGCTATCAGTGGGCTAGGCTGTGCAGCACTGTCAGTGGGCTAGGCTGTGCAGCACTGTCATTAGGCTGTGCAGCACTGTCAGTGGGCTTGGCTGTGCAGCGCTGTCAGTGGACTTGGCTGTGCAGCACTGTCAGTGGGCTTAGGTGTGCAGCGCTGTCAGTGGACTTGGCTGTGCAGCGCTGTCAGTGGGCTAGGCTGTGCAGCACTGTCATTGGGCTAGGCTGTGCAGCACTGTCAGTGGGCTAGGCTGTGCAGCACTGTCAGTG
The DNA here is from genome assembly GCF_021184085.1 of Oncorhynchus gorbuscha. Lineage (NCBI taxonomy): Eukaryota > Metazoa > Chordata > Actinopteri > Salmoniformes > Salmonidae > Oncorhynchus > Oncorhynchus gorbuscha. Next base: position 95,010,331 of record NC_060178.1, read on the forward strand.
GGCTAGGCTGTGCAGCGCTGTCATTGGGCTAGGCTGTGCAGCACTGTCAGTGGGCTAGGCTGTGCAGCACTGTCATTGGGCTAGGCTGTGCAGCACTGTCATTGGGCTAGGCTGTGCAGCACTGTCAGTGGGCTAGGCTGTGCAGCACTGTCATTTGGGCTAGGCTGTGCAGCACTGTCAGTGGGCTAGGCTGTGCAGCACTGTCATTTGGGCTAGGCTGTGCAGCACTGTCATTTGGGCTAGGCTGTGCAGCACTGTCAGTGGGCTAGGCTGTGCAGCGCTGTCATTTGGGCTAGGCTGTGCAGCACTGTCATTTGGGCTAGGCTGTGCAGCACTGTCAGTGGGCTTAGGTCTGCAGCGCTGTCATTGGGCTAGGCTGTGCAGCACTGTCATTTGGGCTAGGCTGTGCAGCGCTGTCATTTGGGCTAGGCTGTGCAGCGCTGTCATTTGGGCTAGGCTGTGCAGCGCTGTCATTTGGGCTAGGCTGTGCAGCACTGTCAGTGGGCTTAGGTCTGCAGCGCTGTCATTGGGCTAGGCTGTGCAGCACTGTCATTTGGGCTAGGCTGTGCAGCACTGTCATTTGGGCTAGGCTGTGCAGCGCTGTCATTTGGGCTAGGCTGTGCAGCACTGTCATTTGGGCTAGGCTGTGCAGCGCTGTCATTTGGGCTAGGCTGTGCAGCGCTGTCATTTGGGCTAGGCTGTGCAGCACTGTCAGTGGGCTTAGGTCTGCAGCGCTGTCATTGGGCTAGGCTGTGCAGCACTGTCATTTGGGCTAGGCTGTGCAGCACTGTCAGTGGGCTAGGCTGTGCAGCACTGTCATTTGGGCTAGGCTGTGCAGCACTGTCAGTGGGCTAGGCTGTGCAGTGCTGTCAGTGGGCTAGGCTGTGCAGCGCTGTCAGTGGGCTAGGCTGTGCAGCGCTGTCAGTGGGCTAGGCTGTGCAGCGCTGTCAGTGGGCTAGGCTGTGCAGCGCTGTCAGTGGGCTAGGCTGTGCAGCGCTGTCAGTGGGCTAGGCTGTGCAGCGCTGTCAGTGGGCTAGGCTGTGCAGCGCTGTCAGTGGGCTAGGCTGTGCAGCGCTGTCATTGGGCTAGGCTGTGCAGCGCTGTCATTGGGCTAGGCTGTGCAGCGCTGTCATTGGGCTAGGCTGTGCAGCGCTGTCAGTGGGCTAGGCTGTGCAGCGCTGTCATTGGGCTAGGCTGTGCAGCACTGTCAGTGGGCTAGGCTGTGCAGCACTGTCAGTGGGCTTAGGTGTGCAGCACTGTCAGTGGGCTTAGGTGTGCAGCACTGTCAGTGGGCTTAGGTCTGCAGCGCTGTCAGTGGGCTAGGCTGTGCAGCGCTGTCAGTGGGCTAGGCTGTGCAGCGCTGTCAGTGGGCTAGGCTGTGCAGCGCTGTCAGTGGGCTAGGCTGTGCAGCGCTGTCAGTGGGCTAGGCTGTGCAGCGCTGTCAGTGGGCTAGGCTGTGCAGCGCTGTCAGTGGGCTAGGCTGTGCAGCGCTATCAGTGGGCTAGGCTGTGCAGCGCTGTCAGTGGGCTAGGCTGTGCAGCGCTGTCAGTGGGCTAGGCTGTGCAGCGCTGTCAGTGGGCTAGGCTGTGCAGCGCTGTCAGTGGGCTAGGCTGTGCAGCGCTGTCAGTGGGCTAGGCTGTGCAGCAGCTATCAGTGGGCTAGGCTGTGCAGCGCTGTCAGTGGGCTAGGCTGTGCAGCGCTGTCAGTGGGCTAGGCTGTGCAGCGCTGTCAGTGGGCTGGCTGTGCAGCGCTGTCAGTGGGCTAGGCTGTGCAGCGCTATCAGTGGGCTAGGCTGAGCTCTGTGCTGGAGGTTAGGGTAGAGGTCCTTTATGCCAAGAGTGTGCAAAGCTGTCATCAAGGAAAAGGGTGGCTACTTTGAGGAATCTCAAATCTAAAATATATTTTGATTTGTTAACACTTTGTTGGTTAAAACAGGATTCCATATGTGTTATTTCATAGTTTTGATGTCTTCACTATTATTCTGTAATGTATAAAATAGTCAAATAAAGAAAAACCCTGGAATGAGAAGGTGTGTCCAAACTTTGGACTGGTACTGTATATACAACTGAAGTCAGAAGTTTACATACATCTTAGCCAAATATATTTAAACTCAGTTTTTCACAATTCAAGACATTTAATCCAAGAACAAAGTCAGTTAGGATCATCACCTTATTTTAAGAATGTAAAATGTTAGAATAATAGTATAAAGAATGATTTATTTCAGCTTTTATTTCTTTAATCCCATTCCCAGTGGAATGTCAGAGGTTTACATACACTCAATTAGTATTTGGTAGCATCACCTTTAAATTGCTTAACTTGGGTCAAATGTTTCGGGTAGCCTTCCACAAGCTTCCCACAATAAGTTGGGTGAATTTTGGCCCATTCCTCCTGACAGAGCTGGTGTAACTGAGTCAAGTCTGTAGGCCTCCTTGCTCGCACACGCTTTTTCAGTTCTGCCGAAAAATGTTCTATAAGATTGAGGGCTTTGTGATGGCCACTCCAATACCTTGACTTTGTTGTTCTTACGGCATTTTGCCACAACTTTGGAAGTATGCTTGGGGTCATTGTCCATTTGGAAAGACCCATTTGCGACCAAGCTTTAACTTCCTGACTTGAGATGTTGCTTCAATATATCCACATAATTTTCCTCATGATGCCATCTATTTTGTGAAGTGCACCAGTCCCTCCTGCAGCAAAGCACCCCCACAACATGATTTTCCTTCCTTGCTGAGTGGCCTATCTGGTAATGTCGATATAGGACTCGTTTTACTGTGGATATAGATACATTTGTACTTGTTTCCTCCAGCATCTTCACAAGGTCCTTTGCTGTTGTTCTGGGATTGATTTGCACTTTTCACACCAAAGTACAGAACACATCTCCTTCATGAGCGGTATGGCGGCTGTGTGGTCCCATGGTGTTTATACTTGCGTACCATTATTTGTACAGATGAACGTGGTACCTTCAGGTGTTTGGAAATGGCTCCCAAGGATGAACCAGACTTGTGGAGGTCTAGAAAAATATTCTGAGGTCTTGGCTGATTTCTTTTGATTTTCCCATGATTTCAAGCAAAGAGGCGTTTGAAGGTAGGCCTTGAAATATATCCACAGGTCCACCTCCAATTGACTCAAATTATGTAATTTAGCCTACATGAATCCTCTAAAGCCATGATATAATTTTCTGGAATTTTCCAAGCAGTTTAAAGGCACAGTCAATTTAGTGTATGTAAACTTCTGACCCATTGGAATTGTGATTCAGTGAATTATAAGTGAAATAATCTGTCTGTAAACAATTACAATAAAAATAAAATTATAAATAAAATTACTATAAATAAAATTACTTGTGTCATGCACAAAGTAGATGTCCTAACTGACTTGCCAAAACTATAGTTTTTTTAACAAGAAATTTGTGGAGTGATTGAAAAACGAGTTTTAATGACTCCAACCTAAGTGTACAGTCGTGGCCAAAAGTTTTGAGAATGACACAAATATTAATTTTCACAAAGTCTGCTGCTTCAGTTTGTATGATGGCAATTTGCATATACTCCAGAATGTTATGAAGAGTGATCAGATAAAGTGCAATTAATTGCAAAGTCCCTCTTTGCCATGCAAATGAACTGAATCCCCCAAAAAACATTTCCACTGCATTTCAGATCTGCCACAAAAAGGACCAGCTGACATCATGTCAGTGATTCTCTCGTTAACACAGGTGTGAGTGTTGACGAGGACAAGGCTGGAGATCACTCTGTCATGCTGATTGAGTTTGAATAACAAACTGGAAGCTTCAAAAGGAGGGTGGTGGTTGGAATCATCGTTCTTCCTCTGTCAACCATGGTTACTTGCAAGGAAACACGTGCCATCATCTATGCATTGCACAAAAAGGGCTTCACATGCAAAGATATTGCTGCCAGTAAGATTGCACCTAAATCAACCATTTATCGGATCATCAAGAACTTCAAGGAGAGCGATTCAATTGTTGTGAAGAAGGCTTCAGGGTGCCCAAGAAAGTCCAGCAAGCGCCAGGACCATCTCCTAAATTTGATTCAGTTGCGGGATCGGGGCACCACCAGAACAGAGCTTGCTCAGGAATGGCAGCAGGAAGGTGTGAGTGTATCTGCACGCACAGTGAGGCAAAGACTTTTTGAGGATGGCCTGGTGTCAAGAATGGCAGCAAAGAAGCCACTTCTCTCCAGGAAAAACATCAGGGACAGACTCATATTCTGCAAAAGGTACAGGGATTGGACTGCTGAGGACTGGGGTAGAGTCATTTTCTCTGATGAATCTCCTTTCCGATTGTTTGGGGCATCTGGAAAAAAGCTTGTCCGGAGAAGACAAGGTGAGTGCTACCATCAGTCCTGTGTCATGCCAACAGTAAAGCATCCTGAGACCATTCATGTGTGGGGTTGCTTCTCATCCAAGGGAGTGGGCTCACTCACAATTTTGCCTAAGAACACAACCATGAATAAAGAATGGTACGAACACATCCTCCGAGAGCAACTTCTCCCAATCATCCAGGAACAATTTGGATGTGGCCAGAAGTGAATGGACAGCATGCCAGGGAGGATTGCAGAGGTCTTGAAAAAGAAGGGTCAACACTGCAAATATTGACTCTTTGCATCAACTTCATGTAATTGTCAATAGAAGCCTTTGACACTTATGAAATGCTTGTAATTATTCTTCAGCATTCCATAGTAACATCTGCAAAAATATCTAAAGACACTGAAGCAGCAAACAAATTAACAAACAAATTAATAATTGTGTCATTCTCAAAACTTTTGGCCATGACTGTATGTAAACTTCCGACTTCAACTGTATATATGTATATTTATAAAAAATGTTTGCCAGCCATCACTCATCAAAAAGATGGCAGCCATCACTCATCGACTACAATCAGTTCCTTACCCCCATCAAGTGGTCATTGGTTGAAACTGCTCACAGACGCGTATATATATATTATTATTAGAATAAGGCTGTAACATAACAAAATGTGGAAAATGGGAAGGGGTCTGAATAATTTCAAAATTCACTGTATATACAGTACCAGTCAAATGTTTGGACACACCTAGTCATTCAAGGGTTTTTCTTTATTTGCACTATTTTCCAATAGTGAAGACTTCCAAACTATGAAATAACACATATGGAATCATGTAGTAACTGAAAAAGTGTTAAACAAATCCAAATATATTTTATACACTGCTCAAAAAAATAAAGGGAACTCTTAAACAACACAATGTAACTCCAAGTCAATCACACTTCTGTGAAATCAAACTGTCCACTTTGCTGTTGTGCAAATGGAAGACAACAGGTGGAAATTATAGGCAATTAGCAAGACACCCCCAATAAAGGAGTGGTTCTGCAGGTGGTGACCACAGACCACTTTTCAGTTCCTATGCTTCCTGGCTGATGTTTTGGTCACTTTTGAATGCTGGCGGTGCTTTCACTCTAGTGGTAGCATGAGACGGAGTCTACAACCCACACAAGTGGCTCAGGTAGTGCAGCTCATCCAGGATGTAACATCAATGCGAGTTGTGGCAAGAAGGTTTGCTGTGTCTGTCAGCGTAGTGTCCAGAGCATGGAGGCGCTAACAGGAGACAGGCCAGTACATCAGGAGACGTGGAGGAGGCCGTAGGAGGGCAACAACCCAGCAGCAGGACCGCTACCTCAGCCTTTGTGCAAGGAGGAGCAGGAGGGGCACTGCTAGAGCCCTGCAAAATGACCTCCAGCAGGCCACAAATGTGCATGTGTCTGCTCAAACGGTCAGAAACAGACTCCATGAGGGTGGTAGTATGAGGGCCCGACGTCCACAGGTGGGGGTTGTGCTTACAGCCCAACACTGTGCAGGACGTTTGGCATTTGCTCTATAGGAGAAAGCCCTGCCTCCAGCTGTTTGCTTAGAAATTCTAGGGGCAGTAATGAGGCCTGCGTCTTGTGACTGTAGCGTACATGTTGGTATGTACGGCAGGACCAAATCATAAAGATAGCTAGGAGCAAGCCCATGTACTGGTTGTAGGTTAGCGATAAAACCTTGAAATCAGCCCTAGCCTTAACATGAAGCCAGTGTAGAGAGGCTAGCACTGGAGTAATATGATACAATTTTGGGGTTCTAGTCAAGTTAAATTTATTTGGTGCTTTATCCGGGTAGCCGGAAAGTAGAACATTGCAGTAGTCTAATCTAGAAGTGACAAAAGCATGGATACATTTTTCAGCATAATTTTTTTTACAGAAAGTTTCAGATTTTTGCAATGTTTACGAAGATGGAAAAAGCTGTCCTTTAAATATTTTTGATATGTTCATCAAAAGAGAGATCAGGGTGCAGAGTAATATATGTGCGAACTCCTTCAAGACTGTGTCACGAGTCCGACCGAGGGTGGTTTCCCTTCCCGGGCGGGTGGCGCTCGGCGGTCGTCGTCACCGGCCTATTAGCTGCCACTGATAGTCTTTCCTCCCCCTCTTTGTATGTTTATTGGTAGCACCTGTTGGTGAATGATTAGTTTGTCTTTATTAGACAGCCGGCCCGCCTGGTTGTTGTGCGGGATTAATGATTGTAACCTTCGGCTCTAATGTAGAGGAACGTGTTTGTTCCTGGTCGTGAAATTTCAGTTGTACCTTTCTCATTCCCCGTGTTTGGGGCCGTTATTATTGTGAGCACCCTGTGGTGCGTTGGTGCATTAAAGAGCACAGCCTTGCACTCTCTGTCTCCTGCGTCTGACTCCACACCCACGACACCCGGACCATTACAGACGGGTGGAAAAGCATTCCTCATGAAGCTGGTTGAGAGAATTCCAAGAGTGTGCAAAGCTGTCATCAAGGCAAAGGGTTGCATTTTTGAAGAATCTGAAATATATAATATATATGATTTTTTAAACACTTTTTTGGTTACTACATGATTCCATATGTGTTATTTCATAGTTTGATGTCTTCACTATTATTATATAATGTAGAAAATAGTCCAAATAAAGAAAAACCCTTGAATGAGTAGGTGTGTCCAAACTTTTGACTGGTACTAATATATATATATATATATATATATATATATATATATATATATAATTATTATTTAGTATTATTTTTGGGTGGGGCGGTCCCTTGCGTGCCCGTTTGGGAACCACTGCTGTATATTATCGTTGATTGTTCTAAGTATTCTTTCTAAAAGGGAAAGTGCCCTTTAGAAAACACCCAAACAAAGTACATCACTTTGACAAACGATATGACCGGCTGAGTGAAAACCGATACTGAGTTTTTGCCTGTTCTAAATTCAACTTGGGGTAGCGACCTTTTCAGGAAGCCATAGACACCTGACCTTAGGCCCTAGGACAATAGGGTGTCCAGTTTCAGACCCTCCATATACACCGTCGGTAGGAATCGGTAAGATACTGTTTCAGAATGTTGATGTTTAAGGTTACCCTGCAAAGGGATTGCCATGAATTTGACAGTAACTTACAGGCAGCTCGGTGGGAAGTAAAATTCTGTTTTTCATATTACAGTACACCTACTGTAATATAAGTATGGTATCAAAGCAAGTACTGTGTCATGACACACAGTACAATATTGTAAAATTGACTGTAGGATACTGTAAAAAAGTAAATGATTGAATGTAATGGATGAGTATAATGGATGAATGCAATGGATGAATGAATTCATATAATGGATGAATGGAATGGACAAATGTAATGGATGAATAAATGAATGTAATGGATGAGTGTAATGGATGAATGGATTAATTAAATTAATTGAGGGGAGGGGTTTGTATTTCACATGATTTTATTGTAATTACAAGCCATTGGTGCAAGCAGGCGGGCTAATAGGTTAAGTGTCTACACATTACAGCATATTCATGAATATTTGGTGTTTTATATCATCTACACGTACAGAGGTATTAAAAAAAAGCTTCCAAACGGTCAGCAAATACAGGGCAAAACAGACCAAAAGGACATGGCAAAATGCTCAACCATTTAAAGCTGCAATATGTCACTTTTTGGCCGACCCGACCAAGTTCATATAGAAGTTGTAGATCTGTCATTAGCGTTGAAAGCAAGTCTAAAGCTGTATATCTGTTCTATGTGCGCAATTTCTATGCTTCCTGTTCTTAAGGGACATTCTTGCCTCTTTTACTTTTGGTTTTGTACACCAGCTTCAAACAGCTGGAAATACAATATTTCAGCAGGAAAATAACCTAGAACACATCTACACTGGAGTGGCTTTCCAAGACGACATTGAATGTTCCTGAGTAGTTAAAGGTTTGACTTAAATTGGCTTGATAATCTTTGGCTGTAATGATCTTCGTCTGTTGTTTGTAGAAAGTCAGACCGAAATGCAGCGTGTAGGTTACTCATGACTTTTAATGAAGCTAATACGGTACATGAAATAACGAAGAAGAAAACAACAAACAAATGACACTAATACAGCCTATCTGGTGACTAACACTAAGACAGGTACAATCACCCACCAAATACAACGCGCACTCAGGCTACCTAAATACGGTTCCCAATCCGAGACAACTAGAATCAGCTGACTCCAATTAGGAATCGCCTCAGGCAGCCAAGCCTAACTAGACACACCCCTAATAATACACACTCCCAATTAATACAAACCCTAATACGAAATACAACATATAAACCCATGTCACACCCTGGCCTACCCAAACATATAACAAAAACACAAGATACAATGACCAAGGCGTGACATTGGCAAGACTTGAAAATGGCTGTCTAGCGATGATCAACAACCAACTCGACAGAGCTTGAATAATATTTGAAAGAATAATGGACAAATATTGTACAATCCATGTTTGCAAAGCTATTAGAGACTAACCCAGAAAGACTCTTAGCTTTAAAACCTCTCTGGGATAGTATTTTCACGATGAAAAGCGTGCCCAAAGTAAACTGCCTGCTACTCAGGCCCGGAAGCTAGGATATGCATATTATTAGTAGATTTTGATTGTAAACACTCTGAAGTTTCTAAAACCATTTGAATAATGTCTGTGAGTATAACAAAACTGATTTGGCAGGTGAAACCCCGAGCACAATCCATCCAGGGAATTTTCTTTTGAGGTCAAGCTGTTTTCCATTAGGTTTCTATGGCAAGCCCGTTTTAATATAAATATGCTTGCAATTCCTATGGCTTCCACTAGATGTCAACAGTCTTTAGAAATTGCTTGATGTTTTTCCTTTGAGTAATGAAGAATTAGCCCTTTCCTTTCTGGGAGTCGAGCCAAGTGGAATCTTTTGTTTGGGTATCACGACCTGGCGCTCGCTACACTTTCATTTTATCGGCTATTGAACACAGTTTATCCAGTCTTAAATTTGATTGATTATTTACATTTTAAAATACCTAAAGTTGGATTAGGAAAGTTGTTTGAAATGTTTGGACCAAGATTACAGGTAATTTATTAGATAATTTGTAGTCATGTTGGGCGGTTTTCCTGAATCAAACCTGCCAAATAAATGGACATTTTGGGGATATAATGACGGAATAAATCAATCAAAAGGACCATTTGTGATGTTTATGGGACATATTGGAGTGCCAACAGAAGATCTTCTTCTGAATTTTGTGTCGCGCCTGGCAGGTTGAAATATGATTGTCATGTGTTTGTTTGATTGGGTGCTTTCGCAGTAAAGCCTTTTTGAAATCTGACATGATGGCTGGATTAACAAGAAGTTAAGCTTTATTTTGGTGTATTGCACTTGTGATTGTATGCAAGTTAAATATTTAGAATAATTTAATTTGAATTTGGCGCTCTGACATTTCACCGGATGTTGTCAAATCGACCCCGTTAACGTGATTTGATCCATAAGAAGTTTTAAAATCGCTGCCAAATATGTTTCTACATAGTATTTGGGGTTGAATAATTGTCTAATCAAGATATAACCATGTCATTTTTAGTCATTATTGTTATTAACTGTGTATTTATTCCTCGTGCCACTACTTCTATATATATATATATCTTTATCTTTAACTCTGCATTGTTGGTCAAGGAGCCGTAAGTCAGCATTTCACTGTTAGTGTACACCTGTTGTTTACGAAGCATGTGACAAATACCCTTTGATATCTAGGTCCCATAGGCTGACGAAGGATAGCCACTCTTGGGAACAAAATGAAAGTTCAAGTTCAAACCCAACATGTTTTGGCATTAAAGTCTTGCTGAGGGTTCAGGGTAAGTGCCATAGAGGCAACAGGGACAGGCATGTTGGTCAGCCAATATGAAAGGGCATCAGACTACTTGGGATGCTGAAGGAAAGGGCACCACTTAAAAAAGTCTGGACGGGATCAGAGCCCCTCTCTAGAAACAGAAGGGCATCAGAAGGGGAGAGAACACTGAAGTGTGTGTGTGTGCGCGCACGCCCGTGTGGAATGGGAGAATTTAACACATTAGATCTGATAAAAGATAATACAAAGAAAAAACATGCATTTTACAAAAAAATAAAATTGTTCCATCATCTTTGAAATGCAAGAGTAAAGCCACAATATATTATTCCAGTTTAGGCACAGTTTAGAGGGCAGCAGAGTATGTGCAAAGTTTAAGACTGATCTAATAAACCACTGCATTTCTGTTCAAAGTGTTGTATCAAGTCTGCCCAGATGTGCCTGTTAAGGTTTTCTTCCGTCAAAGGAGAGGAGGACCAAGATCATACATCTTTAATAAAGATAATGACGATACAATACAAAACAATAGACGTAACGTGAAAAACCTAAACAACCTTATCTGGTGCAAACAAACACAGAGACAGGAACAATCACCCACGAAACACTCAAAGAATATGGCTGCCTAAATATGTTTCCCAATCAGAGACAACGATAAACACCTGCCTCTGATTGAGAACCACTCTAGGCAACCATAGACTTACCTAGATAACTCTACTATGCCACAATCCCATAACCTAAAAAACACCAAGACAAAACACACCACATAAATAACCCATGTCACACCCTGCCTGACCAAAATAATAAAGAAAACACAAAATACTTAGACCAGGGCGTGACAGTGCCTAATTGGTTTATTGATAGCATAGCATGGTATTCTTTCACTGTAATAGCTACTGTAAATTGGACAGTGCAGTTAGATTGACAAGAATTTAGGCTTTCTGCCCATATCAGATATGTCTATCTCCTGGGAAATTTAGTTGTTACTTACAACCTCATGCTAATCACATTAGCGCACGTTAGCTGAACCGTCCAGTGGGAGGGGGGGGGGGGGGGGTCGCCGATCCCGTAGAGGTTAACAGGAGCCGAGGGGCATTTAAAGGCTACCTCTCCTCACTTGGCAACAGCCTCTCCTGTCTCTGTCAGAATCCCCCCCATTCCCTTCCAGTCTGTCACTTTGTCCTGGCTGTTGTCTGTTAGCTCGGGTGCGGCAGGTAGCCTAGCGGTTAGAGCATTGGGCCAGTAACCGAAAGGTTGCTAGATCGAATACCGAGCGTACAAGGTAAAAATCTGTCGTTCTGCCCCTGAACAAGGCAGTTAACCCACTGTTCCTAGGCAGTCATTGTAAATAAGAATGTGTTCTTAACTGACTTGCCTATTTAAAATAAAGATTAAAAAAGAACAAATGTGAAAGAGTAAGGGTGGCTGTAGTCTGTTGGCGTGGCATAAGATCAGTCAGAATGTGTGAGAGAGAGGGTACATGCCGATCTGTCAGTGGGCTGCAGCATCACTGGTTGAACTATTTAAAGACCTTTACATGCTCAAGATGAATGGCCAGCCTGGGGCGAGGGGATATTGTTTCAGTCATGCCCTAGCTAAGGCCCCTCAAAAAAAATCCAGCTCTCACACCCAAACTCCCCTCCTCCTCCCCATGCTTCTGTCTATCATCCTACTCCCCTTCTCTCACTATCCAGGACACGTTTGGGGATCCTGCTGTTCTTCAGAATAGCTGTGGTAACCTCACGAGGGTTAAGGTTACTACAAGTCTTTTCATTTTATGAAAACAAGGAAGAGTCACCTTTCCTTGCTAATAGTAGCTAGCTCGCAGCCTGGTTATCAGTGCAAAAAAGGCTACTTTGATGAATAGCCTAAAGATCAGACAGAGGAACCAAGAGACAACACTGCCCCCACGGCTGTGGAAGGAATGATATGGCGTGTCTACATTTTCAGGTAACAGAAAAGTATGGCGAATGCCGGAGCGTATTACATATTATTTGTGCCGGAAAATGACTTCGCAACACTCCGAATCTTTCGTCTTCGTAGAGCTTGTAGTAAGCTTTAGGGGTCCTGGGGTAATGTCAGTCACAGCCATTCCTTTTTACCCTCCCCCTCTCCAACACTATAGTCCCCCACAGTATGCTACTCTAACACCCTACTCCAACTTCCACTACAAGTGGAGGACTCCTGTTGCTTCTAGAATAACTGTTGTAACAACACTGGTTTCTGGGGTGAAGGGGTTAGTAATACTGAACATGTCTCTTACACACAGAAATAGATGCACAGAAGGACATCTGGCTACGACTGTCCCTAAACATCTTCTCTCTCTCTCTCTCTCTCATAACAGGCCTGTCATGTTACTGTAACCCATCACTATCACCTTTCACTCTGTGACAAGTAGTTAAAGCTCTAACATGATTGGACGACATCCCTCCCATGTAAAAAAAAAATAAAAAAAAAATAAATAAATTTTTTTAAAAAAAAAAGCCATTTAGCGGACGCTTTTATCCAAAGCGACTTACAGTCATGTGTGCATACATTCTACGTATGGGTGGTCCTGGGAATCGAACCCACTACCCTGGCGTTACAAGCGCCATGCTCTACCAACTGAGCTACAGAAGGACCACAACTGTTCTCTGAGTGGCCGACCCAGGGCCTGGTCTCTCTCCATGGTAACAGTGTGCCGTAACCATGTCCTGTAGTTCTATCTCCTTCTCTCTCAGCTCTGCACTAGTCTGAGGACACACACATAAACGCGGACACACACACATGCAAACACACACAAGTTAATGGGAAATTCCAAAATGTTTCAACTTCATATTCTACAGCACCACCCAAAGATCAACATATGTCTGTGTGAAATGACATCATCGGTGTGCATTGTGTGATTTGAACTAATTATGTGTAGGCATAGTCTATTAACTGGTTGATGATTTAATTGGAATCACTTACACTATATGGCCAAAGGTACGCGGACACCTGCTCATCGAACATCTCATTCCAAAATCATGGGCATTAATATGGAGTTGGTACCCCCTTTGCTGCTATAACAGCCTCTACTCTTCTGGTAAGGCTTTTCATTTTATGTTGGAACATGGAACAGTCAAGTTATTCCACACCGATCTTGACAAATCATTTCTGTATGGACCTCGCTTTGTGCATGGGCACATTGTCATGCTGAAACAGGAAAGGGCCTTCCCAAAAAGTTGGAAGCACAGTATAGTCTAGAATGTCATTGTTTATTTATTTTATTTAACCTTTATTTAACTAGGCAAGTCAGTTAAGAACAAATCCTTACCAAATTCTTATTTACAATGACGACGCTGGGCCAATTGTGCTCCGCCCTATGGGATTTACAATCACGACCAGTTGCTTTAGACCGCTCGGGAGCCCCATGCTGTAGCATTAAGATTTCCCTTCACTGGAATTAAAGGACTTAGCCCGAACCATGAAAAACAGCCCCATACCATTACAGTGGCTTGCGAAAGTATTCACCCCTCTTGGCATTTTTCCTATTTTGTTGCATTACAACCTGGAATTAAAATAGATTTTTGTTTAAATCATTTGATTTACACAACATGAAGATAAAAATATTTTTTACTGTGAAACAAACAAGAAATAAGACAAAGAATAACTGCAAACTGTGATTTTTGCCCATTCTTCAAGGCAAAACTGCTCCAATCCCTTGAAGTTGGATGAGTTCCACTGGTGTACAGCAATCTTTAAGTCATATCACAGATTTTCAATTGGATTGAGGTCTGGGATTTGACGAGGCCATTCCAAGACATTTAAATGTTTCCCCTTAAACCACTCGATTGTTGCTTTAGAAGTATTCTTAATGTTTTTAAACAAATGATTAATGGTGCTCCGTGGGATGTTCAAAGTTTCTGATATTTTTCATAACCCAACCCTGATCTGTACTTCTCCACAACATTATCCGTGACCTATTTGGGGCGCTACCTAAGTCTTCATGGTGCTGCTTGTGTCACATTCATGCTGCTTGTGTCACGTTCCCTCTGATTGGGAACCATATCAGGCCACCATAGACATACAAATCACAGAGACCTACAAAAACCCTAGACATACAAAAAACCCAAGACAATACAAAAACTAGTGTACCCACCCTAGTCACACCCTGACCCAAAATATAAAGAAAACAGAGATATCTCACGGTCAGGGTGTGACAGTACCCTCTCCCCAAAGGTGCAGACTCCCTGCCGTAAACCTGAACCTATAGGGGAGGGCCCGGGTGGGCATCTACCCTCGGTGGCGGCTCCGGTTCTGGACGCAGCCCCCCCTCTTTACGCTGATCCTTCCACCTTTGTAGAACCGGACCGTGGATCATTGCCGGAGGCTCTGAACTGCGGATCATCGCTGGAGACCCCGGACTGTGGACAGTCGGTGGAGACAGCCTGGAATCGAACCAGGGTCTGTAGTGACGCCTCTAGCACTGAGATGCAGTGCATTAGAACGCTCGGGAGCCCCATGCTATAGCATTAAGATTTCCCTTCACTGGAATTAAAGGACCTAGCCCGAACCATGAAAAACAGCCCCATACCTGTGGACTGTCGGTGGAGGTTCCGGACAGTGGACCGTCGGGAGGTTCTGGACTGTGGCCCGTCGTTGGAGGTTCCGGACTGTGGCCCGTCGTTGGAGGTTCCGGACTGTGGCCCGTCGTTGGAGGTTCCGGACTGTGGCCCGTCGTTGGAGGTTCCGGACTGTGGCCCATCGTTGGAGGTTCCGGACTGTGGCCCGTCACCGGAAGCTCTGGACTGGAAACTGTTGCCGGAAGCTCTGGACTGGGAACTGTCGCCGGAAGCTCTGGACTGGGAACTGTCGCCGGAAGCTCTGGACTGGGAACTGTCGCCGGAAGCTCTGGACTGGGAACTGTCGCCGGAAGCGCTGGACTGGGAACTGTCGCCGGAAGCGCTGGACTGTGGAGGCGCACTGGAGACCTGATGCGTGGGACCGGTACAGGTGGAACCGGGCTGAAGACACGCACTTCAGAGCGAGTGCGAGGAGCAGGCACAGGACACACTGGGCTGTGCAGACGCACTAGAGACACAGTGCGCAGAGCCGGCAGAGGATATCCTGGTCCAAGGAGGTATACTGGAGACCAGGAGGGCTGAGCCGGCACCATCCGTCCTGGCTGGATGCCCATTCTAGCCCGGCAAATGCGAGGAGCTGGAATAGAGCGCACCGGGCTATGAATGCGAATTGGAGACACCATGCGCATCACTAACAACTACACATAGACAAGATCCCACCATAGACATACAAATCACCTAGACCTACAAAAACCCTAGGCATACAAAAACCCAAGACAATACAAAAACTAGTGTACCCACCCTAGTCACACCCTGACCTATCCAAAATAAAAGAAAACAGAGATATCTCAGGTCAGGGCTTGACAGCTTGCTTAGTGGTGCCCCTTGCTTAGTGGTGTTGCAGACTCTAGGGCCATTCAGAATCAAATAAAAATCAAATCAAATGTATTTATATAGCCCTTCATACATCAGCTGATAACTCAAAGTGCTGTACAGAAACCCAGTCTAAAACCCCAAACAGCAAGCAATGCAGGTGTAGAAGCCCGGTGGCTAGGAAAAACTCCCTAGAAAGGCCAAAACCTAGGAAGAAACCTAGAGAGGAACCAGGCTATGTGGGGTGGCCAGTCATCTTCTGGCTGTGCCGGGTGGAGATTATAACAGAACATGGCCAAGATGTTCAAATGTTCATAAATGACCAGCATGGTCCAATAATAATAAGGCAGAACAGTTGAAACTGGAGCAGCACAGGTGTAAATATATACTGAGATCATGTGACAGATCATGTGCCACTTAGATTGCACACAGGTGGACTTTATTTAACTAATTATGTGACTTCTGAAGGTAAACGGTTGCACCAGATCGTATTTAGGGGCTTCATAGCAAATACATACGCACCCACGCTTTTCTGTTTCTTATTTTTTTGAATTTTTTTCATTTCACTTCATCTATTTTGTGTATGTCCATTATATGAAATCCAAATAAAAATCCATTTAAATTATAGGTTGTAATATAACAAAATAGGAAAAACGCCAAGAGGGTGATTACTTTTGCAAGGCACTGTATTCCTCGTCCCCTAAACTTTACAGTTGGCACTATGCATTTGGGCAGGTAGCATTCTCCTGGCATCCCCCAAACCCAGAATCGTCCGTCAGACTGCCAGATGGTGAAGCGTGATTCATCACTACAGAGAACGAGTATAAAGTGCTCCAGATTCCAATGACGGCGAACTTGGAATTGCGCATGGTGATCTTAGGCAGTTTGCGGCTGCTCGGCCATGGAAACCCATTTCATGAAGCTCCCAACGAACAGTTCTTGTGCTGACGTTGCTTCCAGAGGCAGCATGGAACTCGGTAGTGAGTGTTGCAACTGAGAACATATAACATATTCTATGCACTACGCGCTTCAGCACTCGCTGGTCCCGTACTGTGACCTTGTGTGGCCTTGCACTTTGTGGCTGAGCCGTTGTTGCTCCTAGATGTTTCCACTTCACAGTAACAGCACTTACAGTTGATCGGGGCAGCTCTAGCAGGGCAGAAATCTGACGAACTGACTTGTTGGAAAGGTGGCATCTGATGACGGTGCTACGTTGAAAGTCATTAAGCACTTCAGTACGGGCCATTCTACTACCAATGTTTGTCTGTGGGGATGGCAATGCTGTATGCTCGATTTTATACAAATGCCAGCAACGGGTGAGGCTGAAATAGCTGAATCCACTCATTTGAAAGGGTGTCCACATACTTTTGGCCATGCAGTGTATCTTCATCTATCTTCTTTACTAGAAAACATAGAAATGAGCCATGTTCACATATGTTGAAGATGATGAATATGAAGTTTATAAATGACCCTTTAAAGCTAGGACAAGCACACACTGCTTATGGTTTTAACACAAACGCATGTCGTACGCACACACCCACACAAGCAGACCTCTCCATCTTCCCCCTGCTCCGATCCAGTTCGGGCCGTAGTTTGCTCTCTCTCTACTGAAGGGCCAGCAGCTCTGTGTCCTTGACAACCATCTCCTTAGAGACCTGAGTGATGTACGTGCCACTACGCATTGTCTCTAGCTCCATACGAAGCCTTCACAACACAATAAAACACAGGTTAGTTGTTGTACTGAAACTACACTAAAATGTTCACCTCCTTTCATCAAGAGTACCTTTAGCATCCTGGAGGTGAGTCCTGAATCCATTTGGTATTGTTGTGTTACAATTTGCAGGCTGTGTTTTTCCTCTGTATATTTTCACTGTATTATTGTAAAACGAACGTTTGAGGAGACGAGTGAAAAGAAGCCGAAAAGGGAATGTCCTTGGACAAGTTTTTATACTGTAGTGGCCAAAAGTGTACAACTCGCTATTCAAGTTTGATACAATTTGTTTATTTTTATTGTTTTATTTTCATATTTATTAGCATTTATTTTATCATTATTATAGGCCTATTTAAACCAGTTATTTAAATATGCAAAAAGTGTTTTGTTTCATGTTGTTGAGACATTTTCTTTGGCTACATTTTTCATTTTGTGCTCTGTGATTAATTTTAGATAAGTTAAAATTAAGCCTATTATAAAACAAATAGCATTAGCCTATTGCTGTCATTTGTTGGGTAGGCCTACGGTAGGCACTCGTCTTTGTTGGTAATTGCAGCAATATAAGCCTGTTCAAAACCTTTGAAGGTTTAAACCAATTCATTAAAGATGCAACAAGTGTTTTGTTTCATTCTGTTAAGCCATTTTCTTTGCCCAAATGAAGTTCCAAATGTAATGTGTTTGCAGCAATATAATAGAATAGCGATTGATCTACTATAGTGCTAATCACACTCACACGGTGAAAAGGAAAAACCAAAGAGGGCGAGATGCAAAACTTGATTTAATACCGCAATATAATAACCGGTTGCTATTTTCTCTTTAAACAATACTTTTGATATTACTCTAATAAAGTTAAGCAACTTTAGGTGAGGAAGAATGTTTTAGGCCTACCAGAGTTAATCTAACAATATAATGCTTATCATTAAGAAAATAATTCTGATAGAAAATGATCAAATTATCCTCATTCAGTATGCCTATAGGCCTATGTGACAAGAATAAAGAAATGCATGTCGGTGTTGAACATGTTGCCGACATATCTCTGTCTTCAAATCAAATCAAATCAAATGTATTTATATAACCCTTCGTACATCAGCTGATATCTCAAAGTGCTGTACAGAAACCCAGCCTAAAACCCCAAACAGCAAGCAATGCAGGTGTAGAAGCACGGTGGCTAGGAAAAACTCCCTAGAAAGGCCAAAACCTAGGAAGAAACCTAGAGAGGAACCAGGCTATGTGGGGTGGCCAGTCCTCTTCTGGCTGTGCCGGGTGGAGATTATAACAGAACATGGCCAAGATGTTCAAATGTTCATAAATGACCAGCATGGTCGAATAATAACAAGGCAGAACAGTTGAAACTGGAGCAGAACAGTCAGGTGGAACAGCTGGGTAGTCAGCAGGGCAGGTCCTCCGGCCAGGAACATGGAAGATGTTCAAATGTTCATAAATGACCAGGACAGAACAGTTGAAACTGGAGTCATCATCATCATGTCAGGTAGTCCTGGGGCATGGTCCTAGGGCTCAGGTCAGTTGACACTGGAGCAGCAGCATGGCCAGGTGGACTGGGGACAGCAAGGAGTCATCATGTCAGGTAGTCCTGGGGCATGGTCCTAGGGCTCAGGTCCTCCGAGAGAGAGAAAGAAAGAAGGAGAGAATTAGAGAATGCACACTTAGATTCACACAGGACACCGAATAGGACAGGAGAAGTACTCCAGATATAACAAACTGACCCTAGCCCCCCGACACAAACTACTGCAGCATAAATACTGGAGGCTGAGACAGGAGGGGACAGGAGACACTGTGGCCCCATCCGAGGACACCCCCCGGACAGGGCCAAACAGGAAGGATATAACCCCACCCAATTTGCCAAAGCACAGCCCCCACACCACTAGAGGGATATCTTCAACCACCAACTTACCATCCTGAGACAGGGCTGAGTATAGCCCACAAAGATCTCCGCCACGGCACAGCCCAAGGGGGGGGGGGGGGGGGGGCGCCAACCCAGACAGGATGACCACAACAGTGAATCAACCCACTCAGGTGACGCACCCCCTGCAGGGACGGCATGAGAGAGCCCCAGTAAGCCAGTGACTCAGCCCCTGTAATAGGGTTAGAGGCAGAGAATCCCAGTGGACGAGGGGAACCGGCCAGGCAGAGACAGCAAGGGCGGTTCGTTGCTCCAGAGCCTTTCCGTTCACCTTCCCACTCCTGGGCCAGACTACACTCAATCATATGACCCACTGAAGAGATGAGTCTTCAGTAAAGACTTAAAGGTTGAGACCGAGTTTGCGTCTCTGATATGGGTAGGCAGACCGTTCCATAAAAATGGAGCTCTATAGGAGAAAGCCCTGCCTCCAGCTGTTTGCTTAGAAATTCTAGGGACAATTAGGAGGCCTGCGTCTTGTGACCGTAGCGTATGTGTAGGTATGTACGGCAGGACCAAATCAGAGAGATAGGTAGGAGCAAGCCCATGTAATGCTTTGTAGGTTAGCAGTAAAACCTTAAAATCAGCCCTTGCTTTGACAGGAAGCCAGTGTAGAGAGGCTAGCACTGGAGTAATATGATCAAATTTTTTGGTTCTAGTCAGGATTCTAGCAGCCGTATTTAGCACTAACTGAAGTTTATTTAGTGCTTTATCCGGGTAGCCGGAAAGTAGAGCATTGCAGTAGTCTAACCTAGAAGTGACAAAAGCATGGATTAATTTTTCTGCATCATTTTTGGACAGAAAGTTTCAGATTTTTGCAATATTACGTAGATGGAAAAAAGCTGTCCTCGAAATGGTCTTGATATGTTCTTCAAAAGAGAGATCAGGGTCCAGAGTAACGCAGAGTTCCTTCACAGTTTTATTTGAGACGACTGTAAAACCATTAAGATTAATTGTCAGATTCAACAGAAGATCTCTTTGTTTCTTGGGACCTAGAACAAGCATCTCTGTTTTGTCCGAGTTTAATAGTAGAAAGTTTGCAGCCATCCACTTCCTTATGTCTGAAACACGTGCTTCTAGCGAGGGCAATTTTGGGACTTCACCATGTTTCATTGAAATGTACAGCTGTGTGTCATCCGCATAGCAGTGAAAGTTAACATTATGTTTTCGAATAACATCCCCAAGAGGTAAAATGTATAGTGAAAACAATAGTGGTCCTAAAACGGAACCTTGAGGAACACCGAAATTTACAGATGATTTGTCAGAGGACAAACCATTCACAGAGACAAACTGATATCTTTCCGACAGATAAGATCTAAACCAGGCCAGAACATGTCCGTGTAGACCAATTTGGGTTTCCAATCTCTCCAAAAGAATGTGGTGATCGATGGTATCAAAAGCAGCACTAAGGTCTAGGAGCACGAGGACAGATGCAGAGCCTCGGTCCGATGCCATTAAAATGTCATTTACCACCTTCACAAGTGCCGTCTCAGTGCTATGATGGGGTCTAATACCAGACTGAAGCATTTCGTATACATTTTTTGTCTTCAGGAAAGCAGTGAGTTGCTGCGCAACAGCCTTCTCTAAAATTTTTGAGAGGAATGGAAGATTCGATATAGGCCGATAGTTTTTTATATTTTCTGGGTCAAGGTTTGGCTTTTTCAAGAGAGGCTTTATTACTGCCACTTTTAGTGAGTTTGGTACACATCCAGTGGATAGAGAGCCATTTATTATGTTCAACATATGAGGGCCAAGCACAGGAAGCAGCTCTTTCAGTAGTTTAGTTGGAATAGGGTCCAGTATGCAGCTTGAAGGTTTAGAGGCCATGATTATTTTCATCATTGTGTCAAGAGATATAGTACTAAAACACTTGAGCGTCTCTCTTGATCCTAGGTCCTGGCAGAGTTGTGCAGACTCAGGACAACTGAGGTTTGGAGGAATACGCAGGTTTAAAGAGGAGTCCGTAATTTGCTTTCTAATAATCATAATCTTTTCCTCAAAGAAGTTCATGAATTTATCACTGCTAAAGTGAAAGTCATCCTCTCTTGGGGAATGCTGCTTTTTAGTTAGCTTTGCGACAGTATCAAAAAGGAATTTCGGATTGTTCTTGTTTTCCTCAATTAAGTTAGAAAAACAGGATGATTGAGCAGCAGTAAGGGCTCTTCGGTACTGCACGGTACCGTCTTTCCAAACTAGTCGGAAGACTTCCAGTTTGGTGTGGCGCCATTTCCGTTCCAATTTTCTGGAAGCTTGCTTCAGAGCTCGGGTATTTTCTGTGTACCAGGGAGCTAGTTTCTTCTGAGAAATGTTTTTAGTTTTTAGGGGTGCAACTGCATCTAGGGTATTGCGCAAGATTAAATTGAGATCCTCAGTTAGTTCTTCCTCTCGGTCTCTCTAGGGTTAGGCCTAAACTCCTCTTCCTTTATATTCACTTTTGAAATATAGGCCTTATGCATTTCCAGCTCAAATCTCTAGCAGCTGAACCGTGAGGTGGAGAATAATTATTGTACAAACCAATAAAACAATAGGCTACAAAGTTTTGAACCACAGGCTACACATCCAAACACAACTAATAGTTTTTTAGTAATTGTTATAGACAGTTTTTAAGGACAAATAGGCCAAATCAGCATGGGTTTATTTTTCCATGGGCCTCTAGGAACAGGTCTGACTGTCACCCGGTTCATTTGGAACAGGTCTGACTGTCACCAGGTTCATTCGGAACAGGTCTGACTGTCACCCTGTTCATTTGGAACAGGTCTCACTGTTGCGCGGTTCATTCGGAACAGGTCTGACTGTCGCCCGGGTTCATTTGGAACAGGTCTGACTGTCGCCCGGTTCATTCGGAACAGGTCTGACTGTCGCCTGGGTTCATTCGGAACAGGTCTGGCTGTCATCCGGTTCATTCGGAACAGGTCTGGCTGTCATCCGGTTCATTCGGAACAGGTCTGGCTGTCATCCGGTTCATTCGGAACAGGTCTGGCTGTCATCCGGTTCATTCGGAACAGGTCTGACTGTCGTCTGGTTAATTTGGAACAGGTCTGACTGTCGTCCGGTTCATTCGGAACAGGTCTGACTGTCGTCTGGTTCATTCGGAACAGGTCTGACGTTCATCTGGTTCATTCGGAACAGGTCTGACTGTCTGGTTAATTCAGAACAGGTCTGACTGTCGTCTGGTTCATTCGGAACAGGTCTGACTGTCGTCTGGTTCATTCAGAACAGGTCTGACTGTCGTCTGGTTCATTCGGAACAGGTCTGACGTTCATCCGGTTAATTCGGAACAGGTCTGACTGTCGTCTGGTTCATTCGGAACAGGTCTGACTGTCGTCTGGTTCATTCGGAACAGGTCTGACTGTCGTCTGGTTAATTCAGAACAGGTCTGATGTTTATCCTGTTAATTCGGAACAGGTCTGACTGTCGTCTGGTTCATTCGGAACAGGTCTGACTGTAGTCTGGTTCATTCTGAACTGGTCTCTGTTTCGAAAATATATAATTTCAGGCCGGGTGGGAAAGCTGAAGACCTCATACCACACACTCTCACACACACTGAGCATGTACAAACACTGTGATCATCCAGGACCTTGGACCAGAAAAAAACGCACATCATGGATAAAACACACACTCACACAGTCAAAACACAGACCCAGTTAACACAGAATGCACACACACATACACACATAGACAGGTGAGACACTGTGTGTGTCTGTTTCGCAGTATTTCCTTGTGGTCTCTCCGGGGCCTGCGTGTGTGTGTTGGCATAGCGTCCAGTTGGGACCGTAGATGATCGGTATCTGTCTCCGCCAGTCGTAGCTGTTCTCTGTAAGCGTCCCGTAATGCATCCAGCTGAGCCTCTCTCTCACGCACTCCCCGGTCCAATTCATCATGCCTACAGATGGGAAAATCAAGACACCATCCAATAGACCACCATTAGTCTAGGACTTCTACTCCTATGCTGCTAATTGGTCTGTCTTTGTGCCTCTGTCTGTTGCATTTGTATAGTAGTAGTGGTAAGATCTAGGACTCCCTTCTTATTGTATAATTCTTCCTCTCTCCTCCTCTCCCTTCCTCTTTCTCTTCCTCTCTCTTCCTCTCCTTCTCTCTCTTCCTCTTGGTCTGCATAGCTTTTAGTTTGTCTTCTAGCTCCTTTGAAATGACCATGGGAAATAAGGCTGGCATGAATCATTTTAAGTGCGTCCTTGACGGAGGTGAGGTCCTTTATCTCCCAGTCTCTGTGCTGTAGCTGTGTGTGCTGACAGAGATCCTCTGAGGCCTTCAGGGCCTCCACAGCCTGGGCCTGAGAGTGGACCGCTGTCTCCTTAGAGAGCAGCTTCACCTGGGGAGAGACACACACACACACTTGCGCTTGTCAGGGATCAGCACGTATCATCCCATCTTATTCAGCAGTTTTCCTGGGAGTGTTTACACACAGACCTACACACCTGCTCCTTTGTGAGACTGGACCACGGCTCTCATCTCATCTCAAATCAAATCAAATTGTATTTGTCACATGTGCCGAATACAACAGGTGTTGACCTTACTGTAAAATGCTGACTTACAAATCCTTAACCAACAATGCAGAAATAGAGTTATTAAAATATTTACTAATAAACAAAATACAAAAGGTGGGGTCAATGTAAATAGTCCGGGTGGCCAATTTGATTAATTGTTCAGCAGTCTTTAAAGATCCATCCTCAGGTTGAACTCATGCTCTCCCTGCCCCATTTCATTGTCAAAGTTTGTCATCATCTCCTGAACATGTGATGGATAGAGAGAAAATCCTTGGAGATTAACGTATAAAGAATTCCTCAAATTCATCTGGATGTGTCATAGTAGTTAAATAGAGGATGATGAATTGTTGATGAGGTTTCCGACAGCCCATACAGACCTCCACGGAAGGTATATTTCCAGCTGACCTATTCTAGACTCCATAGACAGAGCCAGCACCAGCAGACCAGCTAGCCTCACCCAACCTCATTCATCAC
This sequence comes from Oncorhynchus gorbuscha, assembly GCF_021184085.1. Taxonomy (NCBI): domain Eukaryota; kingdom Metazoa; phylum Chordata; class Actinopteri; order Salmoniformes; family Salmonidae; genus Oncorhynchus; species Oncorhynchus gorbuscha. Next base: position 95,034,493 of record NC_060178.1, read on the forward strand.
AGCAGGTGTTAGCACCTTCTCTCCTTACCTCACAGATTTGAGAAAGGGGGGTAATCACACACACACATTCGCGAACACACACACACCCACAGACCCGCACGCAGACAACTACACACACAAACACACATACAGACACACCACAGACCCATACACAGACAATCATACACACACAGTCAGACAAATACACACATACACTGCAGCTCAAAAAATGGTATTTTATCTAGAGATTGAGTGACACAGCAAAGAGCCAGGACAACAGCCAGCAGCAGGACACACTGCATGCCAAAGTTCAGACTGAAACACACCCAGAAACACACATAGGCTTTGCAGGAATGTGGTCTAATGGTGATTGACTGATTTAATCAAGGTAGATTAACTGCTCTTGTGTCTAGGTTGTGAATGTAAAGGTCTCTCCCATCTGGCTGATGTGGTGAAAACATGATGACTCTTATTCTTATGTTAAAACCAGAGAGTAGCACTGCACCTTCCCACTTCCCTTGTCAAGTGTGTGTGAGTGTTTGTGTACCTGGTTCTGTATAGCCAGCTCTCCCTCCACCTCATGGGCCTTATGTTGGAGATCTCATTTCATCCTTTCGTACTCCTCTCTCTGCTTCTGAATGTCACCAGCCTGAGCGCTGAGTCACAGAAAGAGGACACACACATACAGTCACTCACAAGAGGCCGAAGCCCTCATGCCACTGGAAGGTACACATGCACACTGGATGCAAAAGCCATCATGACATCATGAAATACACTTACACCGGTCACTGACACCATCATGACATCAGGAAATACACTTACACCGGTCACTGACACCATCATGACATCAGGAAATACACTTACACCGGTCACTGACACCACCATGACATCAGGAAATACACTTACACTGGTCACTGAAACCACCATGACACTAGATGACCTCTCAAAATTGAGAACACAGAAGAAACATGGAGAGGGCTTTCACATATTTCAGGCAAAGTGACAGTCTTAGACAGTTAAAACTTCAAATCACTTACAGTGCCTTCGGAAAGTATTCAGACCCCTTGACTTTTTCATCATTTTGTTAGGTTAGAGCCTTATCCAAAAATGTATTAAATAGTTTATTTTCCCCCTTATAAATTTACACACAATAACCCATAATGTCAAAGCAAAAATAGGTTTTTATAAATGTTTGCTAATTTATTTACATAAAAAAAAAAAAATTCAGACCCTATAATCTGGCTGGGCCACTCAAGGATATTTAGAGACTTGTCACGAAGCCACTCCTGTGTTGAACCTTCAACTTAATCTGAGGTCCTGAGCGCTGTGGAGTAGATTTTCCTCAAGGACCTCTCTGTACTTTGCTCTGTTCATCTTTGCCTCGATCCTGACTTGTCTCCTAGTCCCTGCTGCTGAAAACATCCCCACAGAATGATGCTGCCACCATGCTTCACCGTAGGGATGGTGCCAGGTTTTCTCCAGATGTGATGCTTGGCATTCAGGTCAAAGAGTTCCATCTTGGTTTCATCAGACCAGAGAATCTTGTTTCTCATGGTCAGTGAGACCTTTAGGTGCCTTCTGGCAAACTCCAAGCTCGCTGTCATGTGCATTTTACTGAGGAGTGGCTTCCTAGCCACTCCACCATTAAGGCCTGATTGGTGGAGTGCTGCAGAGATTGTTGTCTTTCTGGAAGGTTCTCCCATCTCTACAGAGGAACTATAGAGCTCTGTCAGAGTGACCATCGGGTTCTTGGTCACCTCCCTGACCAAGGCCCTTTTCCCCTGATTGCTCAGTTTGGTCGGGCGGCCAGCTCTAAGAAGTCATGGATACCAATGGCGCTGGAGGAGATGGCTGCCGTTTTACGGGCTCTTAACCAATTGTGCTATTGTATGTGTTTTTTCACGTTATTTGTAACTTATCTTGTACATAATGTTTCTGCCACCGTCTTTTATGACCGAAAAGAGCTTCTGGATATCAGGACAGCGATTACTCACCTCGTGCTGGACAAAGAGTTTTTCTTTAACGAGTCGGACGCAAAGGATTTACTTCAGACACCTGACAAGAACCTCATCCCCGTTATTCGCAGGAGAGAGAGACAGAGATATCGGGGACGTAGGTTGGGGTGCCTTGTGAGGATCCGAAGGCGAGTGGGTAATCTGCCTCTACCATCAGTCCTATTAGCCAATGTACAATCATTGGATAACAAAATAGACAAGCTACGTGTCATGCAGGTGAAAGAGGACCCAAAAGCGACTTAACAGAAACAGAGTTTATTCAAGTCCAAACAGGGAATAACAGAAATCCTCTAGTCTGTAGAGGGGAATAACAGGAGAAGCGGCCACAGACTGCAGGTCGCTTCGGGTAGGCGCAGGCCGTAGTTGACAGAGACACCTGCTCACACGCAGCATCTGATGAAGGCAAAAAACACGACAGGACAGGGCGATACACAATCACAGCAAAAACACGACAGGACAGGGCGATACGCAATCACAGCATGGTGAATACTAAACAAGGAACCGACGGGACAGGAACGGAACACAAAGGAATAAATAGGGACTCTAATCAGGGGAAAGGATCGGGAACAGGTGTGGGAAGACTAAATGATGATTAGGGGAATAGGAACAGCTGGGAGCAGGAACGGAACGATAGAGAGAAGAGAGAGCGAGAGAGTGAGAGAGGGAGGGGAGAGAGAGGGATAGAAAGAGGGAAAGAACCAAATAAGACCAGCAGAGGGAAACGAATAGAATGGGGAGCACAGGGACAAGACATGATAATAAATGACAAACATGACAGTACCCCCACTCACCGAGCGCCTCCTGGCGCACTCGAGGAGGAATCCTGGCGGCAACGGAGGAAATCATCGATGAGTGAACGGTCCAGCACGTCCCGAGACGGAACCCAACTCCTCTCCTCAGGACCGTAACCCTCCCAATCCACTAAGTATTGGTGACCCCGTCCCCGAGAACGCATGTCCATGATCTTATGTACCTTGTAAATAGGTGCGCTCTCGACAAGGACGGGAGGGGGAGGGAAGACAAACGGGGGTGCGAAGAAAGGGCTTAACACAGGAGACATGGAAGACAGGATGGACGCGACGAAGATGTCGCGGAAGAAGCAGTCGCACAGCGACAGGATTGACGACCTGGGAGACACGGAACGGACCAATGAACCGCGGAGTCAACTTACGAGAAGCTGTCGTAAGAGGAAGGTTGCGAGTGGAAAGCCACACTCTCTGGCCGCAACAATACCTTGGACTCTTAATCCTGCGTTTATTGGCGGCTCTCACCGTCTGTGCCCTGTAACGGCAAAGTGCAGACCTCACCCTCCTCCAGGTGCGCTCACAACGTTGGACAAACGCTTGAGCGGAGGGAACGCTGGACTCGGCAAGCTGGGATGAGAACAGAGGAGGCTGGTAACCCAGACTACTCTGAAACGGAGATAACCCGGTAGCAGACGAAGGAAGCGAATTGTGAGCGTATTCTGCCCAGGGGAGCTGTTCTGCCCAAGACGCAGGGTTTCTGAAAGAAAGGCTGCGTAGTATGCGACCAATCGTCTGATTGGCCCTCTCTGCTTGACCGTTAGACTGGGGATGAAACCCGGAAGAGAGACTGACGGACGCACCAATCAAACGACAGAACTCCCTCCAAAACTGTGACGTGAATTGCGGGCCTCTGTCTGAAACGGCGTCTAACGGGAGGCCATGAATTCTGAATACATTCTCAATAATGATTTGTGCCGTCTCCTTAGCGGAAGGAAGTTTAGCGAGGGGAATGAAATGTGCCGCCTTAGAGAACCTATCGACAACCGTCAGAATCACAGTCTTCCCCGCAGACAAAGGCAGACCGGTAATGAAGTCTAAGGCAATGTGAGACCATGGTCGAGAAGGAATGGGGAGCGGTCTGAGACGACCGGCAGGAGGAGAGTTACCCGACTTAGTCTGCGCGCAGTCCGAACAAGCAGCCACGAAACGGCGCGTGTCACGCTCCTGAGTCGGCCACCAAAAGCGCTGGCGAATAGACGCAAGAGTGCCTCGAACACCGGGATGACCAGCTAACTTGGCAGAGTGAGCCCACTGAAGAACAGCCAGACGAGTGGAAACAGGAACGAAAAGGAGGTTACTAGGACAAGCGCGCGGCGACGCAGTGTGCGTGAGTGCTTGCTTAACCTGTCTTTCAATTCCCCAGACTGTTAACCCGACAACACGCCCATAAGGAAGAATCCCCTCGGGATCAGTAGAAGCCACAGAAGAACTAAACAGACGGGATAAGGCATCAGGCTTGGTGTTCTTGCTACCCGGACGGTAAGAAATCACAAACTCGAAACGAGCGAAAAACAACGCCCAACGAGCTTGACGGGCATTAAGTCGTTTGGCAGAACGGATGTACTCAAGGTTCTTATGGTCTGTCCAAACGACAAAAGGAACGGTCGCCCCCTCCAACCACTGTCGCCATTCGCCTAGGGCTAAGCGGATGGCGAGCAGTTCACGGTTACCCACATCATAGTTGCGCTCAGATGGCGACAGGCGATGAGAAAAATAAGCGCAAGGATGAACCTTATCGTCAGACTGGAAGCGCTGGGAAAGAATGGCTCCCACGCCTACCTCTGAAGCGTCAACCTCGACAATGAATTGTCTAGTGACGTCAGGAGTAACGAGGATAGGAGCGGACGTAAAACGTTCTTTTAGAAGATCAAAAGCTCCCTGGGCGGAACCGGACCACTTAAAACACGTCTTGACAGAAGTAAGAGCTGTGAGAGGGGCAGCAACTTGACCGAAATTACGAATGAAACGCCGATAGAAATTAGCGAAACCTAAAAAGCGCTGCAACTCGACACGTGACCTTGGAACGGGCCAATCACTGACAGCTTGGACCTTAGCGGAATCCATCTGAATGCCTTCAGCGGAAATAACGGAACCGAGAAAAGTAACGGAGGAGACATGAAAAGAGCACTTCTCAGCCTTTACGTAGAGACAATTCTCTAAAAGGCGCTGTAGAACACGTCGAACGTGCTGAACATGAATCTCGAGTGACGGAGAAAAAATCAGGATATCGTCAAGATAGACAAAAACAAAGATGTTCAGCATGTCTCTCAGAACATCATTAACTAATGCCTGAAAAACAGCTGGCGCATTGGCGAGACCGAACGGCAGAACCCGGTACTCAAAATGCCCTAACGGAGTGTTAAACGCCGTTTTCCACTCGTCCCCCTCTCTGATGCGCACGAGATGGTAAGCGTTACGAAGGTCCAACTTAGTAAAGCACCTGGCTCCCTGCAGAATCTCGAAGGCTGATGACATAAGGGGAAGCGGATAACGATTCTTAACCGTTATGTCATTCAGCCCTCGATAATCCACGCAGGGGCGCAGAGTACCGTCCTTCTTCTTAACAAAAAGAACCCCGCCCCGGCCGGAGAAGAAGAAGGCACTATGGTACCGGCGTCAAGAGACACAGACAAATAATCCTCGAGAGCCTTACGTTCGGGAGCCGACAGAGAGTATAGTCTACCTCGAGGAGGAGTGGTCCCCGGAAGGAGATCAATACTACAATCATACGACCGGTGAGGAGGAAGGGAGTTGGCTCGGGACCGACTGAAGACCGTGCGCAGATCATGATATTCCTCCGGCACTCCTGTCAAATCGCCAGGTTCCTCCTGAGAAGTAGGGACAGAAGAAACGGGAGGGATGGCAGACATTAAACACTTCACATGACAAGAAACGTTCCAGGATAGGATAGAATTACTAGACCAATTAATAGAAGGATTATGACATACTAGCCAGGGATGACCCAAAACAACAGGTGTAAACGGTGAACGGAAAATCAAAAAAGAAATAGTCTCACTGTGGTTACCAGATACTGTGAGGGTTAAAGGTAGTGTCTCAAATCTGATACTGGGAAGATGACTACCATCTAAGGCGAACATGGGCGTAGGCTTCTCTAACTCTCTGAAAGGAATGTCATGTTTCCGAACCCATGCTTCGTCCATGAAACAACCCTCAGCCCCAGAGTCTATCAAGGCACTACATGTAGCACCCGAACCGGTCCAGCGTAGATGGACCGACAAAGTAGTACAGGATCTTGATGGAGAGACTTGAGTAGTTGCGCTCACCTGTAGCCCTCCGCTTACAGATGAGCTCTGGCTTTTACTGGACATGAATTAACAAAATGTCCAGCAACTCCGCAATAGAGGCACAGGCGGTTGGTGATCCTCCGTTCCCTCTCCTTAGTCGAGATGCGAATCCCTCCCAGCTGCATGGGCTCAGTCTCAAAGCCAGAGGAGGGAGATGGTTGCGATGCGGAGCAGGGAAACACCGTTGATGCGAGCTCTCTTCCACGAGCCCGGTGACGAAGATCTACCCGTCGTTCTATGCGGATGGCGAGAGCAATCAAAGAGTCCACATCTGAAGGAACCTCCCGGGAGAGAATCTCATCCTTAACCACTGCGTGGAGTCCCTCCAGAAAACGAGCGAGCAGCGCCGGCTCGTTCCACTCACTAGAGGCAGCAAGAGTGCGAAACTCAATAGAATAATCCGTTATGGACCGTTCACCTTGGCATAAGGAAGCCAGGGCCCTAGAAGCCTCCCCACCAAAAACTGAACGGTCAAAAACCCGAATCATCTCCTCTTTAAAGTTCTGGAACTTGTTAGAGCAATCAGCCCTTGCCTCCCAGATAGCTGTGCCCCATTCTCGAGCCCGGCCAGTAAGGAGTGAAATGACGTAAGCAACCCGAGCTCTCTCTCTAGAGTATGTGTTGGGTTGGAGAGAGAACACAATCTCACACTGCGTGAGAAAGGAGCGGCACTCAGTGGGCTGCCCGGAGTAGCAAGGTGGGTTATTAACCCTAGGTTCTGGAGGCTCGGCAGGCCAGGAAGTAACAGGTGGCACGAGACGTAGACTCTGGAACTGTCCAGAGAGGTCGGAAACCTGAGCGGCCAGGTTCTCCACGGCATGGCGAGCAGCAGACAATTCCTGCTCGTGTCTGCCGAGCATGGCTCCTTGGATCTCGACGGCAGTGTAACGAGCGTCTGAAGTCGCTGGGTCCATTCCTTGGTCGGTTCCTTCTGTCATGCAGGTGAAAGAGGACCCAAAAGCGACTTAACAGAAACAGAGTTTATTCAAGTCCAAACAGGGAATAACAGAAATCCTCTAGTCTGTAGAGGGGAATAACAGGAGAAGCGGCCACAGACTGCAGGTCGCTTCGGGTAGGCGCAGGCCGTAGTTGACAGAGACACCTGCTCACACGCAGCATCTGATGAAGGCAAAAAAACACGACAGGACAGGGCGATACACAATCACAGCAAAAACACGACAGGACAGGGCGATACGCAATCACAGCATGGTGAATACTAAACAAGGAACCGACGGGACAGGAACGGAACACAAAGGAATAAATAGGGACTCTAATCAGGGGAAAGGATCGGGAACAGGTGTGGGAAGACTAAATGATGATTAGGGGGAATAGGAACAGCTGGGAGCAGGAACGGAACGATAGAGAGAAGAGAGAGCGAGAGAGTGAGAGAGGGAGGGGGAGAGAGAGGGATAGAAAGAGGGAAAGAACCAAATAAGACCAGCAGAGGGAAACGAATAGAATGGGGAGCACAGGGACAAGACATGATAATAAATGACAAACATGACACTACGGTCACAAATATCCTTCCAACGGGACATTAACTGTAATATCTTACAGTATGATTCACAGAGTCGTGGCTGAAGGACGACATGGATAGAATACAGCTGGCGGGATTTACGCTGCACCAGCAAGATAGAACAGCTGCCTCCGGTAAGATAAGGGGTGACTGTGTATATTTGTAAACAACAGCTGGTGCACGAAATCAAATATTAAGGAAGTCTCAAGGTTTTGCTCACATGAGGTAGAGTATCTCATGATACGCTGTAGACCACACTATTTACCAAGAGAATTGTTATCTATATTTTTATTAGCTGTGTATATACCACCACAAACCGATGCTGGCACTAAGTCCACACTCAATGAGCTGTATAAGACCATAGGTAAACAGGAAAAAGCTCATCCGGAAACAGAGCTCCTAGTGGCCAGGGACTTTAATACAGGGAAACTTAAATCAGTTTCAACTCATTTCTACCAGTATGTTACATGTGCAACCAGAGGGGGAAAAGAACTCTAGACCACCTTTACTCTTCACACAGAGACGCATATAAAGCTCTCCCTCGCCCTCCATTTGGCAAATCTCAACATAATTATATCCTCCTGATTCCTGATTAGAATCAAAAACTAAAGCTGGAAGCACCAGTGACTCGGTCAATAACTTCTCATGGCTGGGGGCAGTATTGAGTAGCTTGGATGAATAAGGTGCCCAGAGTAAACTGCCTGCTACTCAGTCCCAGAAGCTAAGATATTCATATTATTAGTATATTTGGATAGAAAACACTCAGAACTTTCTAAAACTGTTTGAATGATGTCTGTGAGTATAACAGAACTCATATGGCAGGCAAAAACCGGAGAAAAATCCAACCAGGAAGTGGGAAATCTGAGGTTTGTAGGTTTTCAGCTCATTGCCTATCGAATATACAGTGGGATATTGGTCATATTGCACTTCCTAAGGCTTCCACTTGATGTCAACAGTCTTTAGAACCTTGTTTGATGCTTCTACTGTGAAGTGGGGGTGAATGAGTCATTCACGTGAGTGCGAGCTCTGTTCCATTGCATTTCTACAGACAAAGGAATTCTCCGGTTGGAACATTATTGAAGATTTATGTTAAAAACATCCTAAGGATTGATTCTATACATCGTTTGACATGTTTCTATGGACTGTAACAGAACTTTTTTACTTTTTGTCTGCTCATAGTGATCGCGCGTCATGAATTTGGATTTGTGAACTGAACGCACAAACAAAAGGAGGTATTTGGACATAAATGATGGACATTATTGACCAAAACAAAAATGTATTGTGGAACTGGGATTCCTGGGATTGCATTCTGATGAAGATCATCAAAGGTAAGGGAATATTTATAATGCTATTTCTGACTTCTGTTGACTACACAACATGGCGGATATCTGTTTGGGTTGTTTTGGTCTCTGAGCGCTGTACTCAGATTATAGCATGGTGTGCTTTTTTCGTAAAGTTTTAAAAAATCTGACACAGCGGTTGCATTAAGGAGAAGTGCATCTATAATTCCATGCATAATAGTTGTATCTTTTATCAATTTTATTATGAGTATTTCTGTAAATTGATGTGGCTTTCTGCAAAATCACCGGATGTTTTGGAACTACTTAACGTAACGCGCCAATGTAAACTGAGATTTTTTTATATAAATATGAACTTTATCGAACAAAACATACATGTATTGTGTAACATGAAGTCCTATGAGTGTCATCTGATGAAGATCATCAAAGGTTAGTGATTAATTTCTCTTTTTTAATTTTTTTTAAAATCTCTATTTCTGTTTTTTTAATCTCTATTTCTGCTTTGGCTGGAAAAATGTGTTTTTCTGTCACTTGGCTCTGACCTAACATAATTGTTTGGTTTGCTATCGCTGTAAAGCCTTTTTGAAATCGGACACTGTGGTGGGATTAAGAAGAAGTGTATCTTTCAAATGGTGTAAAATACTTGTATGCTTGACGAATTTTAATCATGGGATTTCTGTTGTTTTGAATTTGGCGCCCTGCACTTTCACTGGCTGTTGTCATATCAATCCCGTTAGCGGGATCTCAGCCCAAAGAGGTTTTAAAGAAGTGGTAAGATAATGCAGATGCTAACTTTATACCATCCCCTCGCCCATACCCGGGCGCGAACCAGGGACCCTCTGCACACATCAACTGACACCCACAAAGCATCGTTACCCATCGCTCCACAAAAGCCGCGGCTTTTGGGCGAGGGGACGGTCTAAAGTTATACTGTTACATTGATGCTGTTGACCCGGATCACTGGTTGCTGCGGAAAAAGAAGGAAGGTCAAAAGGGGGGTGAGTGTAACGGATGTGAAATGGCTAGCTTAGTTAGCGGTGCGCGCTAAATAGTGTTTCAATCGGTGATGTCACTTCCTTTGAGACCTTGAAGTAGTGGTTCCCATTGTTCTGCAAGGGCTGTGGCTTTTGTGGAGCAATGGGTAACGATGCTTCGAGGGGTGACTGTTGTTGATGTGTGCAAAGGGTCCCTGGTTCACGCCCGGGTTTGAGCGAGGGGACGGTCTAAAGTTATACTGTTACACTAAGCTACAGGACTGTTTTGCTAGCACATACATATGTTCCGGGATTCTTCAGATGGCATTGAGGAGTACACCACATCAGTCACTGGCTTCATCAATAACTGCATCAATGACATCGTCTCCACAGTGACTGTAAGTACATACCCCAACCAGAAGCCATGGATTACAGGCAATATCAGCACTGAGCTAAAGAGTAGAGCTGCTGCTTTCAAGGAGCGTGACTCTAACCCGGACGCTTATAAGAAATCCTGCTATGCGCTCAGACGAACCATCAAACAGGCAAGTGTCAATATAGGATAAGACTAAGATTGAATCGTACTACACCTGCTCCAATGCTCGTTGGATGTGGCAGGGCTTGCAAAATATTACAGACTACAAAGGGAAGCACAGCCGAGAGCTGCCCAGTAACACGAGCCTACCACATGAGCTAAATTACTTCTATGCTTGCTTTGAGGCAAGCAACACTAAAGCATGCATGAGAGCGTCAGCTGTTCCAGACGACTGTGTGATTACGCTCTCTGTAGCCGATGTGAGTAAGACCTTTAAACAGGTCAACATTCACAAGGCCGCAGGGCCAGACGGATTACCAGGACGTTGTCTCCAAGCATGCGCTGACCAACTGGCAAGTGTCTTCACTGACATTTTCAACCTGTCCCTGACTGAGTGTGTAATACCAACATGTTTCAAGCAGACCACCAAAGTCCCTGTGCCCAAGAACACTTAGGTAACCTGCCTAACTGACTACCGACCCATAGACGAAGCTACACGTCTGTAGCCATGGAGTGCTTTGAAAGGATGGTCATAACAATATATCTGCCACTCTGATCCTCAACACGGGGGCCTCTCAGGGGTGCGTGCTCAGTCCCCTCCTGTACTCTCTGTTCACCCAGAACTGCATGGCCCAGGACTGCATGCTAACGACACAACAGTGGTAGGCCTGATCACTGACAACGATGAGACAGCCTATAGGTAGAAGGTCAGAGAACTGGCCATGTGGTGCCAGGATAAGAACCTCTCCCTCAACATGATCAAAACAAAGGAGATGATTGTGGACTACAAGAAAAGGAGGACCGAGCACGCCCCCATTCTCATCGACGGGGCTGTAGCCTCTCTAGCTACAGCCTGTGTTATGCAGGCTGCAAGGAGTCATGAGATACAGTGCCTTGCGAAAGTATTCGGCCCCCTTGAACTTTGCGATCTTTTGCCACATTTCAGGCTTCAAACATAAAGATATAAAACTGTATTGTTTTGTGAAGAATCAACAACAAGTGGGACACAATCATGAAGTGGAACGAAATTTATTGGATATTTCAAACTTTTTTAACAAATCAAAAACTGAAGAATTGGGCGTGCAAAATTATTCAGCCCCCTTTACTTTCAGTGTAGCAAACTCTCCAGAAGTTCAGTGAGGTTCTCTGAATGATCCAATGTTGACCTAAATGACTAATGATGATAAATACAATCCACCTGTGTGTAATCAAGTCTCCGTATAAATGCACCTGCACTGTGATAGTCTCAGAGGTCCGTTAAAAGCGCAGAGAGCATCATGAAGAACAAGGAACACACCAGGAAGGTCCGAGATACTGTTGTGAAGAAGTTTAAAGTCGGATTTGGATACAAAAAGATTTCCCAAGCTTTAAACATCCCAAGGAGCACTGTGCAAGCGATAATGTTGAAATGGAAGGAGTATCAGACCACTGCAAATCTACCAAGACCTGGCCGTCCCTCTAAACTTTCAGCTCATACAAGGAGAAGACTGATCAGAGATGCAGCCAAGAGGCCCATGATCACTCTGGATGAACTGCAGAGATCTACAGCTGAGGTGGGAGACTCTGTCCATAGGACAACAATCAGTCGTATATTGCACAAATCTGGCCTTTATGGAAGAGTGGCAAGAAGAAAGCAATTTCTTAAAGATATCCATAAAAAGTGTTGTTTAACATTTGCCACAAGCCACCTGGGAGACACACCAAACATGTGGAAGAAGGTGCTCTGGTCAGATGAAACCAAAATTGAACTTTTTGGCATTCAATGCAAAACGTTATGTTTGGCGTAAAAGCAACACAGCCCATCACCCTGAACCAACCATCCCCACTGTCAAACATGGTGGTGGCAGCATCATGGTTTGGGCCTGCTTTTCTTCAGCAGGGACAGGGAAGATGGTTAAAATTGATTGGAAGATGGATGGAGCCAAATACAGGACCATTCTGGAAGAAAACCTGATGGAGTCTGCAAAAGACCTGAGACTGGGACGGAGATTTATCTTCCAACAAGACAATGATCCAAAACATAAAGCAAAATCAACAATGGAATGGTTCAAAAATAAACATATCCAGGTGTTAGAATGGCCAAGTCAAAGTCCAGACCTGAATCCAATCGAGAATCTGTGGAAAGAACTGAAAACTGCTGTTCACAAATGCTCTCCATCCAACCTCACTGAGCTCGAGCTGTTTTGCAAAGAGGAATGGGAAAAAATGTCAGTCTCTCGATGTGCAAAACTGATAGAGACATACCCCAAGCGACTTACAGCTGTAATCGCAGCAAAAGGTGGCGCTACAAAGTATTAACTTAAGGGGGCTGAATAATTTTGCACGCCCAATTTTTCAGTTTTTGATTTGTTAAAAAAGTTTGAAATATCCAATACATGTCGTTCCACTTCATGATTGTGTCCCACTTGTTGTTGATTCTTCACAAAAAAATACAGTTTTATATCTTTATGTTTGAAGCCTGAAATGTGGCAAAAGGTTGCAAAGTTCAAGGGGGCCGAATACTTTCGCAAGGCACTGCACATAATAAATAATACATTACATTTACAACCCCCCCTCCCCCTTTTACACCACTGCTACTCTCTGTTGTTATCATCTATGCATAGTCACTCTAATAACTCTACCTACATGTACATATTACCTCAACTAACCGGTACCCCCCTGTATATAGTCTCGCTATTTTACTGCTGCTCTTTAATATACTTGTTACTTTTATTTCTTATTCGTATTTTTTTTTTAACTGCATTTTTGGTTAGGGGCTCGTAAGTAAGCATTTCACTGTAAGGTTGTATTCGGGCGCATGTGACTAACACAATTTGATTTGAACATTACTCAAACAGAGTGAGAGAGAGATAGAGCTAGAAAGAGAGAGACATACATTTCAGATACAGATACACATGGCAGCTGCCAGCAGAAATTCGTAGCTGATGTTAGCTACATTAGGAGGGCTAAGCTAGCAGGTGGTTGGCTAACGCTACCTCGACAGCATGCAACTAATATAGCTCCTCGCCTACATGATGCAAATATATATATATGTAGCTATATCATACCAACGTATAACCCACAGACATGGAATAAATATGTGAAAAGGGATGGCTTTAGGACCGAGCCCTCTTACGCAGGTTTTCTAGATCATTCCCTAAAATAAAAAAACGCGCATGAGAAGGAGGCGTGAACGCATCGTCCGGACCAGAAGACAAAGCATCCTCAGGTATGAACAACCCTGATCATTAGGCAACTGCTGAACATTGGCATGATTGAAGTTCCATACCCGTTGATAATTTTGTATGTCACCGATTGCTGAGGTCCGTTTAGTCGATAAATCGTGACTTGCAGTCTCATTCAGTGGTGTTTATTATAACTTCATTATAAGAGCTTTAATACAAAGTCATCACTTCATATCAATATTGCATTACTTATTATTTTTGTCTGTATGCACCTATGGTATTTTTTGCACAACTGTATCTGTGTAGCCTAAAGACCCGACGCTGAATTGCTTTGGATTGATTCAATGTCAGTCATAAATGAGCGTTTGGATCAAGTAAGTTTCACCTCACAACCTCTACAAACAAGAATGTTGAATTACATTATATTTTAACGTACTTTATCGTTTGTCCGTGTGGTTCGTCCTTTTGCAGGTAGGAATGTGAGAATATATCAACAGGAAAGTATAATTACATCAACTTTTCAAGGGGCTGGTAATGTGTCCAGATTTCTACCAACTGAAGCATGCACAGAGCTCGGAAAATATGCATGGGTCTCATATGTATTTTCATCTTGTGCCATGCTTTGGGTGATAGAAATATGAACTCACAAGCAGCGCTTTGAAAAATTGATGTAATTATACTTTCCTGTGTATATATTGTCTCACGTTCCTACATGCAAAAGGACCAACCACACGGCCAACCGTTGAAGTAAGTTAAAATATAATTTTATTCAACATAATGGCTTGTAGAGGTAGTGAAAATGTAATGATCCAAACGCGCATTTATGCCTAACGTAGGATTCAATGCAATTACACGTAGGATCTTCAGACTCGTAGATGTGATGAGTTTTAGTAGCCGAACAGGTTGTTGTGATAGGAAGATGTGTTTTTAGGCAAAGTCAAACAGGTGAAGTTCCATATCACAAACTGATGGTATTTAACATATTACGGTAGGATGTTTATCAATGATTTATATATACACTAAATGACTGACGGGGGCGCTGTTTTAAAAACACCGCGCCGCCATCTTGGCACTCACCCACAGTTGTAAAACATATTTTAGAAGCTATAGAAATGCATTTATTAGTATCTAAATTTGTTTTTGACATGTTTTTTTGTTAGACATCTTAATACATACTTTTACATTATATTATGCAGGTTGAACACAAATTTTTTTTATCAGTTTTTAGAAAGTACAAATGTTACTGTTCCCACTACAATCCTTGAAACATTTGAATTGAAATACTGTAGAATTCCATCCATTCCTATGGACGACTGCTTCTTCTGGGGAGTGCCAATATGGCCGACCGGTAGCTTCAAATCCTCTCATTGACCAATACATAGTATCAACAATATAAATCATTAATGTATATCTTAGAAGTGTTTATTTCCTATTTCTCCTATTTCTCTTCTTTATGTATCTTCTTTACATCCCTGTTAGTGCACATTTGACTTTTGCCAAGATAATCCATCACCTGATAGTTGTGGCATATCAAGAAGCTGTTTAAACCGCATGATCATTACACAGGTTCACCATGTGCTGGGGACAAATCAAAGTATATTTGTCACGTGTGCCAAATACAGTGAATGCTTACTTACAGACCAATAGTGCAAAAAAAGCTATTAGGTGAACAATAGGTAGGTAAAGAAATAAGAAGACAGGCTATATACAGTAGCGAGGCTAAATACAGACACCGGTTAGTCAGGCTGATTGGGGTAGTATGTACATGTCGATATGGTTAAAGTGACTATGCATATATGATGAACAGAGAGTAGCAGCAGCGTAAAAGAGGGGTTGGCGGGTGGGACACACTCACTCTAAAATGTGCAGTTTTTTCACACAGCACAATGCCACAGATGTTTTTAGGGGGCGCGCAATTGGCATTCTGACTGCATGAATGTCCACCAGAGCTGTTGCCAGAGAATTCCATGTTCATTTCTCTACCATAAGCTGTTAATGTCATTTTAGAGAACTTGGAAGTTTGTCAAACCGGCCTCACAACCACAGACATGGTGTATGACGTTATGTGGGCGAGTGGTTTGCCGATGTCAACGTTGTTAACAAAGTTCCCCATGGTGGCGGTGGGTTTATGGTATTGGCAGGCGGACAACAAACACAATTGCATTTTATCGATGGAAATTTCAATGCACAGAGATACCTGCTCCTGAAGCTCATTGTCGTGCCATTGATCCACCGCCATCCCCTCATGTTTCAGCATAATGCACAGCCCCATGTTACAGATCTGTCCACAATTCCTGGAATCTCAACATGTCCCAGTTCTACCATGGCTTGCATACTCACCAGACATGTCACCCATTGAGCATGTTTAGGATTCGCTTTATGGAAGTGTGGCCAGAAAAAAATCCATTGCTTGAAGAAAAAGAAAAAGCAAACACATTTGGTGTTCGCCAAAAGGAATGTGGGAGACTCCCCAAACATGGAAGAAGGTACTCTGGTCAGATGATACTAAAATTGAGCTTTTTGGCCATCAAGGAAAACGCTATGTCTGGTGTAATCCCAACAAATCCCAGAGAATACCATCCCCACTGCGAAGCAAGGTGGTGGCAGCATCATGCTGTGGGGATGTTTTTCATCTGCAGGGACTGGGAAACTGAATTGAAGGGATGGTGGATGGCGCTAAATACAGGGAAATTCCTGAAGGAAACCTGTTTCAATCTTCCAGAGACTTGAGACTGGGATGGAGGTTCACCTTCCAGTAGGACAATGACCCTAAGCATACTGCTAAAGCAACACTCGGGTGGTTTAAGGGGGAACATTTTAAATGTCTTGGAATGGCCTAGTCAAAGCCCAGACCTCAATCCAATTGAGAATCTGTGGCATGACTTAAAGATTGCATTACACCGGCGGAACCCATCCAACTTGAAGGAGCTGGAGCAGTTTTGCCTTGCAGAATGGGCAAAAATCCCAGTGGCTAGATGTGCCAAGCTAATAGAGACATAACCCAAGAGACTTGCAGCTGCAAAAGGTGGCTCTAGAAAGTATTGACTTTTGGGGGGGGGGGGGGTGAATAGTTATGCATGCTCAAGTTCTGTTTTTTGGGGTTTTTAATTCTTGTTTATTTCACCCAATAAAATATTTTCACATCTTTAGAGTGATAGGCGTGTTGTGTAAATCAAATGATACAAACCTCCAAAAAATACATTTTCCTGGTTGTAAGGCAACAAAATAGGAAAATGCCGAGTGTGTGAATACTTTCGCAAGCCACTATCTTATACTTGCCTCAAGCTTACTTCAACTGTCATACCCCATCAGAACCCAAAATATGCTTGTTTTACCCCAATGTTTGTAAACAATGTATAGCCTCAACATGGCTTAAACTATCGTTTTGATTCCATGCATAGTCAGTCCTTGTATCCATTGCTCTGTTTTATAAATTTGAGAGTTGTTACATTTCTCCAGGCCCATCCCTCATCTTTAAAAAAAAATCAAAACAGAGGCGTGGTGTCTGCAGTGTTATTGTTTCAAGTAAGGATTCTAGCTTTAAGTTGACTCAACACATTTGTTACAGTGTACAGAACATACAGTGCATTCGGAAAGCTTTCTGACCCCTTGACTTTTTCCACATTTTGTTATGTTACAGCCTTATTCTAAAATTGATTAAATCAATCTACACACAATACCCCATAATGACAAAGTAAAAACAGGTTTTTAGAAATGTTGACAAATTTATTTGCAGGGTAGCCTAGTTGTTAGAGCGTTGGACTTGTAACCGGAAGGTTGCAAGTTCAAATCCCTGAGCTGACAAGGTACAAATCTGTCGTTCTGCCCCTGAACAGGCAGTTAACCCACTGTTCCTAGGCTGTCATTGAAAATAAGAATTTGTTCTTAACTGAATTGCCTAGTTAAATAAAGGGGAAAAAAAACTGGTGTCACAGACCCTATACACAGTACTTGAGTCTCCTTGGGTATGACTCTACAAGCTGTATCACAACCGGCTGTGATTGAGAGTACCATAGGGCAGTGCACAATTGGCCCAACGTCGTCTGGGTTTGGCCGGTGTAGGCCGTCATTGTTAATAAGAATTTGTTCTTTACTGACTTGCCTAGTTAAATCAAATTAAAAAATCTTGACACGCCAGTATTTGGAGTTTCTCCACTATTCTCTGCAGATCCTTCTCAAGCTATGTTAGGTTGGATGGGGAGCATCGCTGCACAGCTATTTTCAGGTATCTACAGACCTGTTAAATCGAGTTCAAGTCTGGGCTTTGGATGGGCCACTTGGACATTGAGACACTCAAGGACATCCACTCTACCAAAAAGGCCTGATGGGTGGAGTGCTGCAGAGATGGTAGAACCTTCCAGAAGGACCACCATCTCCACAGAGGAACTCTGGAGCTCTGTAAGAGTGACCATCAGGTTTTTGGTCATCTCCCTGACCAAGGCCCTTCTCCCCTGGTTGCTCAGTTTGGCCAGGCGGCCAGCTCTAGGGATTTGTATTAAAAAACTTTAATTGACCTTTTATTTAACTAGGCAAGTCAGTTAAGAACACATTCTTATTTACAATGACAGCCTAGGAACAGTGGGTCAACTGCCTTGTTCAGGGGCAGAACAACAGATGTTTACCTTGTCAGCTCAGGGATTCGATCTATCAACCTTTCAGTTACTGGCCCAATGCTCTAACCACTAGGCTACCTCCGGCCCAAAAGGAAGAGTCATGGTGGATCCAAACTTCTTCCATTTAGGAATGATGTAGGCCACTGTGTTCTTGGGGACCTTCAATGCTGCAGAAATGTTTTGGTACCATTCCCCAGATCTGTGCCTCAACAAAATCCTGTCTCGGACCTCTACGGACAATTCCTTCGACCTCGTGGCTTGGTTTTTGCACTGTCAACTGTGGGACGATGTATCGACAGTTGTGTGCCTTTCTAAATCATGTCCAATCAATTGAATTTACCACAGGTGGAATCCAATCAAGTTGTAGAAACATCTCAAGGATGATCAATGGAAACAGGATGCACCTGAGCTTAATTTCGAGTCTCATAGCAAAGGGTCTGAATACTTCAGTTTTTTTTTAAATATAAATTTGCTCTGTTTTCACTTTGTCATTATGTGGTATTGTGTATAGAATAATTTAATCAATTTTAGAACAAGGCTGTAACGTGACAAAATGTGGAAAAAGGCAAGGGAATACTTTGTAAATGAACTATATATATTCTGAGATGTCCAGGTGTGCCTACATTCTTCAGTCCAAGAAGGTCTAGAACAGTAGTTATAACAGGTGACCGAGATTGTAGTGTTTTGTGTGCTTGGTCATCCAAGCCATGAATGGAATACTCTCACTCTTAATCATTACATTGTGCTGTAAGTTAACTACTGGTTTAGGATTCAGGGTTCAACAGATGTTCACTGCTTTAGCAGGAAACTTATTCCTGAAGCCAAGGGAGACCGCAATGCCACATGGATATGGTTGGTTGATACTTGTTGGCTTCTGGAAGCCCCGATGATAAAATAACAGGTCCCAAGGCTTGTCCTGTGCCAGACCCATACTGTTAGCTATAGTGTTGGTGTAGAGGGGAACACATCTAGCCTGTGACACAACCTGCCTGGTCCCACTGGATCTTTAGCCCTGAATATTCTGAACAGACATCAGTACTCTGTCATAGTCAATCAGTGGTCTACAAGGATCAGTGCCACAGGTGTGTGAGATAATGTGTTTGCAAATGTGTTGTATGTCAGTTTGGCCTGGCAGAAGTCCTAGCAGGAAAGCATTCGATCTTGATGCCGTGGGATGTCCAATCCCAAACTGACACGGCCTTCTAGGCAATGTGAGCAACACGGTAACAGTGCACCCCTCTTCGTTAAAGGTCTGAATGTTTCCCGCCTGTACAGCATTGCCTGTTATCCACAGAGAAAGTGATCCTAGTAATCGTGCATGTGTCCTGGGATGGGAAATGTCAATCTTATTTTAGGAGAGCTGATAGTGGAGTGCTGGCTGAATAGAGGTGGGGCTAGGGGCTAGGGGAGAAGTGTATGTTTGCGTGTTGGTTGGGAGCCAGGTGGCTACATGCGACACTGGAGTAGTTCATACAGCAGACGCGCACCTCACATCCCATTCAGAGAGTTACAGCTGCTTCAAGGGTAGGTGATTTGCTACATATTCAATGCTGTGGAATCTGATGTTTACTTTTTTAAAACATATTTATTAATCAGTGTCGATAGATTATCAACAAAGTTGTATTTATTCTGTCACTTGCTGGCAAAAAAAGTATTTCTGAATGTGTAGATGGCTTTTTAGTGGACAGTAATTCTGTTGACAAACTTGTAACCACACTGTTAAGAAAATTGCCTTTTGAATGTTTTTGTACTACTGGAGAGCTCTCCTTTGTCTACACACATTCAGCGTTGTGCACCCCCTCTTAAGCCAGCTCCACCCACCTCTTTGCATTTTTAAAGAGTGTAATATGGTCTGGTTGCATTATTCAATAGTGATAAGGTGTCCAATCAAACACATCTTTTGACCAACAGGTAAAATGTGTTCATTGTGCAGATACTCCTCTAAGAAAACCAATGGTCCAAACCGCATGTCTCTATCATAAACAAAATGTTATTGGAGTTTTTACTCTTGTAGGATGGTCAAAATTAGGGGGGGTAAATCAATGGAGGACAAATGTTTTTTTTAAATCTGTAAAATAGCATTGTGTCAGCTAGGCCAGATGCTGTGAGAGAATTAAGGCAAACTGACAGGCTCACCGTTGAACTCGTCATCTTTCTTCTCAAATCAGGAGGACATAAAACAATATAGAGGTAAGATGCATATCAATTTTGAGACATGACATGTAGTATTTTAGTATACGCTTTTCATATTATGAAATTCCTGTTATTTTTAGATGTTTCCTCACAAAAACAAGTGTATCTCTGACGTCAACAGAGCTTTTTAGGAGGGAAGGCAGGAGGGAGAGCACCAACCTAGTTGAGCTATGCTATTTTCTATATTTTGACTACAGACCCATATTTGTTTATTTATTTTCCCTTATGTCCTCGCTACAACACTACATAGCCATAATGACATTTGAAATGTCTCTTCCTTTGAAATCTTTTGAGTGTAATGTTTACTGTTAATTTCTGTTTTGTTTATTTCACTTGCTTTGGCAATGTAGACATGTTTCCCTTGCCAATAAAGCCCTTTGGGAGAGAGATGCATTTTTGTAAAAAAAATACATTTATGAATATAAATCACCGAAAACACGACCCCACTCCACTTTCACCACTGTAGTGTGGATTCTCTCTTCCAGAGCTGCAATTGACACAAACGAGCAACGTAGGCTAAATATTATTCAAACTGACTTCATCAACATATAAACAGTATAGGCCTATGTCAATCACTGTGAAATGCATTTCATATTCAATTAATTGATTTCTATTTTGCTACTTATAGGCTACTGTCTGTAATTTGTATAAATATATTTCATGATGTGTAACATAACGTGCACAATGATGTGCCACATCTGTGATTTGCCTCCTTGGGAATGATCCTGGCCTCCTCAAAGTTTATCCCCCCTCAGCAGGTAATAACCTAAAATATGAAACAGTCATCCCCTCGGCTACCCTTGTAGTGGAAAATCGGATCAAATAGAACGCATACCAGAACTTTGTGAAATCAATCAGGCTTTAACACAACAGTATAACAAGCCGGAGAGCCCCGCTGGACACACCCCTTTCCGGAGCTCTCACTCTTCATTTTATACCCACACATACATCAACATCCCCCAATGCAAATACAGTTACCTCCCAATCTGTGCATCCTGCTTGTTCAGCCCAGTAACGCCCACATCTGCTTTCCGTCAGATTATAATGATGACAAGACCCTTGCTTTGACCTAAAGATAATATACGTCCCTCTTTCTTGTGGCCTGTGTTTAGACCCTGTAATTAACTCTGTGTCCCTTTTGTATGTGTCTTTCATCTCCTTTAGCTTTAGGGTGTCCAGCTGTTCTGGTCGCCTTCTCTTCATATGGTTGTCTAAGATCAAACAGACGTATGTGTCTCCCCTGTGATGCTATTGATGTCTGTAATCCATCAGTTGGTCATATGGCTGACCCCCTCCTTTGTCTATCCGTCTGATCTTTGTATGTCCAGCTGGTCTAGGCTGGACATACTGGTGGCCTTTATCTGCTTCCTGTCCTATACAATAGACAATGCATTTTACCATAACAGGAAATTAACCCATAAGTGTATCTTTCTCTTGTGTTACTATAATCATGTATATAATTTCTCTCACACCCTCCCTGAGACCGTTTCACTGCAGCCTCCTTATATAAGAGACTGCTGTTGGCTACTGGGACAGTTCAACTACTTCTCTGATAGAGTTCAGTGAGTCAAATCGGAAGGCCTGTTATCCGGATCTCTGGCAAGTCTCTATGGTGGTGCCACAGGGTTCAATTCTCAGGCCGACTCTTTTCTCTGTATATATCAATGATGTCGCTCTTGCTGCTGGTGATTCTCTGATCCACCTCTACGCAGACGACACCATTCTGTATACTTCTGGCCCTTCTTTGGACACTGTGTTAACAAACCTCCAAACGAGCTTCAACGCCATACAACACTCCTTCCGTGGCCTCCAACTGCTTTTAAATGCTAGTAAAACTAAGTGCATGCTCTTCAACCGATTTGCTGCCCACACCCTCCCGCCTGACTAGCATCACTACTCTGGACAGTTTGACTTAGAATATGTGGACAACTACAAATACCTAGGTGTCTGGTCAGACTGTAAACTCTCCTTCCAGACTCACATTAATCATCTCCAATCCAAAAGTAAATCTGGAAAGCTTCCTTCACTCATGCTGCCAAACATACCCTCGTAAAACTGACAATCCTACCGATCCTTGACTTTGGCGATGTCATTTACAAAATAGCCTCCAACACTCTACTCAGCAAATTGGATGCAGTCTATCACAGTGCCATCCGTTTTGTCACCAAATACTACCTACCACTGCGACCTGTATGCTCTCGTTGGCTGGCCCACACTACATATTTGTTGCTAAACCCACTGGCTCCAGATCATCTATAAGTCTTTGCTAGGTAAAGCCCCGCCTTATCTCAGCTCACTGGTCATCATAGCAACACCCACCCGCAACACTCGCTCCAGCAGTGTTAGCAACACTTCCTTTGGCTGCCTTTCCTTCCAGTTCTCTGCTGCCAATGACTGGAACGAATTGCAAAAATAAAAAAAATAAGCTGGAGACTTATCTCCCTCTCTAAATTTAAGCATCAGCTGTCAGAGCAGCTTACCGATCACTGTACCTGTACATAGCCAATCTGTAAATAGCCCATCCAACTACCTCATCCCCATATTGTTACTTATCCTCTTGCTCTTTTGCACCCCATTGTTTCTACTTGCACATCTATCACTCCAGTGTTGATGCTAAATTGTAATTATTTCGCCTATTTATTGTCTACATTTGCACACAAGGGAACATAAATAGAAAAATCTTTATTTGTACATACATTTGTTTGCTTTACCTTGGCCAGGTCACAGTTGTAAATGAGAACTTGTTCTCAACTGGCCTACCTGGTTAAATAAAAAAATAAAAAGCAACTTCCTGGACTATAACAGATATTGTGTAAAACCTTGACTCTAAACCTTTTTTCTGTACTAAAGAAATAAATGAGAGATCAGAGGGCTAATAGACACTGAAGGAGTATATAACCGATAGTCTAACTGCAGATCTGAATTTTCCCAGAAGTGTCCCATTGACATAAGTCAATGGATGTGAAAGTATATATATAAGTAATCTATATTATATTATAAAGTCTGCGCACTTTTTTGTTATTGTACTGTGGAGGATGCTGCTGTGTCTTTTCTGCAGGGTGTGGGTGCTGGAACAGGATGTCTCCTTGTTTTGATTTGCTGTTATAGTTCTTCATTGGTTTCAGCTCATCCAGGAACACACAGAGAAATACCCTTCTCCCTCTTCTGTCCCCCTCCCTTTCAAATTGAGATTACAGCCACCCAAATGGCACCATTGAATAACAATGGAACTAGCCTTGGACCCGGCAGCAAATGGCCTCTATCAATGGAAACCCTTCTACTTTGCACAACAACCAGATGTTGCAGAGTGTAGTCCCTGGAAAACAACATGGGACCAGACTGCTACAATAATAAGAGTTTGAACCTCACTGAAAACCTTACATTCTCTTCCCCAAAGGATACAGAGTGCCAAAACCTTACATTCTCTTCCCCAAAGGACACAGAGTGCCAAAACCTTACATTCTCTTCCCCAAAGGACACAGAGTGCCAAAACCTTACATTCTCTTCCCCAAAGGACACAGAGTGCCAAAACCTTACATTCTCTTTCCCAAAGGACACAGAGTGCCAAAACCTTACATTCTCTTCCCCAAAGGACATAGAGTGCCAAAACCTTACATTCTCTTCCCCAAAGGACACAGAGTGCCAAAACCTTACATTCTCTTCCCCAAAGGACACAGAGTGCCAAAACCTTACATTCTCTTCCCCAAAGGACATAGAGTGCCAAAACCTTACATTATCTTCCCCAAAGGACACAGAGTGCCAAAACCTTACATTCTCTTCCCCAAAGGACACAGAGTGCCAAAACCTTACATTCTCTTCCCCAAAGGACACAGAGTGCCAAAACCTTACATTCTCTTCCCCAAAGGACATAGAGTGCCAAAACCTTACATTCTCTTCCCCAAAGGACACAGAGTGCCAAAACCTTACATTCTCTTCCCCAAAGGACACAGAGTGCCAAAACCTTACATTCTCTTTCCCAAAGGACACAGAGTGCCAAAACCTTACATTCTCTTTC
Organism: Oncorhynchus gorbuscha; assembly: GCF_021184085.1. Taxonomy (NCBI): domain Eukaryota; kingdom Metazoa; phylum Chordata; class Actinopteri; order Salmoniformes; family Salmonidae; genus Oncorhynchus; species Oncorhynchus gorbuscha. The sequence continues at coordinate 95,058,906 of NC_060178.1, forward strand.
CCAAAGGACACAGAGTGCCAAAACCTTACATTCTCTTCCCCAAAGGACACAGAGTGCCAAAACCTTACATTCTCTTTCCCAAAGGACACAGAGTGCCAAAACCTTACATTCTCTTTCCCAAAGGACACAGAGTGCCAAAACCTTACATTCTCTTCCCCAAAGGACACAGAGTGCCAAAACCTTACATTCTCTTTCCCAAAGGACACAGAGTGCCAAAACCTTACATTCTCTTCCCCAAAGGACACAGAGTGCCAAAACCTTACATTCTCTTTCCCAAAGGACACAGAGTGCCAAAACCTTACATTCTCTTCCCCAAAGGACACAGAGTGCCAAAACCTTACATTCTCTTCCCCAAAGGACACAGAGTGCCAAAACCTTACATTCTCTTCCCCAAAGGACATAGAGTGCCAAAACCTTACATTCTCTTTCCCAAAGGACACAGAGTGCCAAAACCTTACATTTCCTACTCTTTGGCTCCGAGTGTCCTTTTGAGAATGTCCGATATCATTGTGTTACTGTGCTATGTCTTTCACTATGCTTCGTGTACATTTTTATTTCAGATAGTAATAACTTTAAAGAAATGTTTTAATCATGATCTATGTCAATTTTGGTATCCACGGAAACACAAGGAAATGACATGAACGTTGAAACAGGTTCTGTGACTGAATGTACAGCCACTGGTACAGCCAGTTATGGACATCATTGTTATGAACATGACCTAACTCAGTCACACCTTCTTTCACACTGTGACTCAAATGGAAGGACTGACCTGAAGCTCGGCCAATCAGAGGTCACGTAGGCTGAGTCAAACCATCCCTAGAACTATAAAATACTGTGAATGCCTTTATTCAATTGTTGTCAAACTGTCCATGTCCCATAGGGGACTCCCTCCTGAATGACCTCTGTAGCACACAAATATGTTTTTGAGCTCTTGATAGACACCCTTAGGACATTGAGTCATCTCCACTTTATGGATTTTTATAGAAGGAAGAACTTTGGAATGTGTACCAGAGCCCCTGAGAAGCTCCCAGAGTTCAACACAGATAAATAAGCACACAACCTGACTGCCTTTCTTTGCTTGTTGGCGTTAAGCTGTAGGACTTATCTTATGACTGTGCCTATTGATAATTGATACACATTGCTAAAATATTAGCTTATGTACCACAGACAAGCCATTATTATGTACCACAGACAAGCCATCCCAACTCTTAAATTCTAGGCCTCGACCTATTGCCAAGTGTTGTATCCATGCTGTTTTATTGTTAACTACAGTAGCTTTCACTTTATTGAAAATCCCTATCCCAAAACGCCATTCCTTTATTCTGTATCATCTGTGGTGTATTTGTTATCTTTCAACAAATGTGTCTTTTACAGGATTGTTGTTTCTGGTACCAGACAGATCTAACGGCTCACTACCAAGTATTACTAATGTTTTAGTCTTATGGAGTTATACTTTGGGGCACCAGTCCATTATTGGTCTTCAATCTCATAACTTGTAGTAATAACTTGACCCTCCCTTATACACTGTGTGTCTAACCCTGATGTTACCCACTTCTCTATTACTGTCTACATCTACGTCTCTTCTCTCTCAGTTCTGACCCAAGCTGACGGGACAGAGGGTTGAGGGAATCTCCTAGCAGAGAGCATCATGGGAGGAGCCGTGGTAGACGATGAGCCTAGTGATGTGAAGGCGCCAGACGGAGGGTGGGGCTGGGCCGTGCTGGCCGGAGGGTTTGTCATCACTGGGTTCTCCTATGCCTTCCCCAAGGCTGTCAGTGTGTTTTTCAAGGAGTTGATCAGGGAGTTCGGAGTGGGATATAGCGACTGTGCATGGATTTCTTCTATACTGTTGGCCATGCTCTATGGCACAGGTACACACACACACACACACACATGCATACTGGTATTGTGTATATCCAACTGAAGTGTTTTCCCAATGGTGAGCTAGTACAAGAAAGAGTAGAGAAGGTGTCAGACCTGGGGCGTTACAACCTCCAGAGTCTATACCAAACTGACAGGATCTTCATGTATGTCATTTTATTTTACTAGGTATTTGTATTAATTATGGATCCCCAGTAGTTCCTGCCAGGGCAGAAGCTACTCTCCCTGGGGTTTATTATTGATCCCCAGTAGTTCCTGCCAGGGCAGAAGCTACTCTCCCTGGGGTTTATTATTGATCCCCAGTAGTTCCTGCCAGGGCAGCAGCTACTTTTCCTGGGGTTTATTATTGATCCCCAGTAGTTCCTGCCAAGGCAGTAGCTACTCTTCCTGGGGTTTATTATTGATCCCCAGTAGTTCCTGCCAGGGCAGAAGCTACTCTCCCTGGGGTTTATTATTGATCCCCAGTAGTTCCTGCCAGGGCAGCAGCTACTTTTCCTGGGGTTTATTATTGATCCCCAGTAGTTCCTGCCAAGGCAGTAGCTACTCTTCCTGTGGTTTATTATTGATCCCCAGTAGTTCCTGCCAAGGCAGTAGCTACTCTTCCTGTGGTTTATTATTGATCCCCAGTAGTTCCTGCCAAGGCAGTAGCTACTATTCCTGGGGTTTATTATTGATCCCCAGTAGTTCCTGCCAAGGCAGTAGCTACTATTCCTGGGGTTTATTATGGCTCCCCAGTAAGGGGGAGGGAATTACATCACAAAACATTTAAATTAAACAATACCACATACAACACATTGTTACACCACTACTTTACCACTGAAAATCTACAAAATGTCTAATACAACAATATTACTATGTTCGGTCAGTCGCATTGAAATGAAACCTCTCTTTTACAAGAGAGACCTGGCCAAAATAGCAGCACAAAATTTCAGAGACATTTACAACCTAAAGCACTAAGCACACATTATCTACATTGAACAGAATATATTTTGGGGGAGGTTTGGTGAAATTGACAGTCCCCCAATTCATTTTCCACCATAGATTTTGTAGCTCATTCCAAGTGGAAGGGGCAGAGAACTGGAACACTTTTTTTTATTAATCAGCTCTGTACTGGCCTTACACACACCTCATTGTGCATATGTGTGTGTCTGCAGGTCCACTGTGCAGTGTGCTGGTGAACAAGTTTGGGTGTCGGCCAGTGATGATGGTGGGAGGGCTCTTTGCCTCCTTGGGAATGATTCTGGCATCCTTGGCCACCAGTATCATACACATCTACCTCTGTACTGGAGTTATAACGGGTTAGTAAACACACATCTACCTCTGTACTGGAGTTATAACGGGTTAGTAAACACACATCTACCTCTGTACTGGAGTTATAACGGGTTAGTAAACACACATCTACCTCTGTACTGGAGTTATAACGGGTTAGTAAACACACATCTACCTCTGTACTGGAGTTATAACGGGTTAGTAAACACACATCTACCTCTGTACTGGAGTTATAACGGGTTAGTAAACACACATCTACCTCTGTACTGGAGTTATAACGGGTTAGTAAACACACATCTACCTCTGTACTGGAGTTATAACGGGTTAGTAAACACACATCTACCTCTGTACTGGAGTTATAACGGGTTAGTAAACACACATCTACCTCTGTACTGGAGTTATAACGGGTTAGTAAACACACATCTACCTCTGTACTGGAGTTATAACGGGTTAGTAAACACACATCTACCTCTGTACTGGAGTTATAACGGGTTAGTAAACACACATCTACCTCTGTACTGGAGTTATAACGGGTTAGTAAACACACATCTACCTCTGTACTGGAGTTATAACGGGTTAGTAAACACACATCTACCTCTGTACTGGAGTTATAACGGGTTAGTAAACACACATCTACCTCTGTACTGGAGTTATAACGGGTTAGTAAACACACATCTACCTCTGTACTGGAGTTATAACGGGTTAGTAAACACACATCTACCTCTGTACTGGAGTTATAACGGGTTAGTAAACACACACAATTGAAGTGTTTAATATATAATAATAATAATATATGCCATTTAGCAGACGCTTTTTATCCAAAGCGACTTACAGTCATGTGTGCATACATTCTACGTATGGGTGGTCCCGGGGATCGAACCCACTACCCTGGCGTTACAAGCGCCATGCTCTACCAACTGAGCTACAGAAGGACCACCATTTCCCTTTTTCTACCAGGTCTGGGCCTGGCACTGAACTTCCAGCCATCTCTGATCATGCTGAATCGTTACTTTAGTGAGAAGAGGCCTCTAGCTAACGGACTATCTGCTGCCGGGAGCCCCGTGGCCCTCTGCTGCCTCTCGCCTCTGGGACAGGTACTACACTTCTCCTCTTCAGTCTCCCTCTCTGCAGTTGTAGATCAGTATTATGATGTAGGGAGAAACATGTATGAACACAATGAAAGATGTGTGCTACTCTGATGAACGATTAAAATAAATACAATGGGGAAATTATATGCTCTGTTGGAGTTACGGATCATCGATATTGTTAATGTTTTTCTTCATATTTCACCCCCAAAGGTACTGCAGTACCACTACGGTTGGAGAGGCGGCTTCCTCATCCTGGGAGGTCTGCTGCTCAACTGCTGCGCATGTGGGGCCCTGATGAGGCCCCTGGTGGGCCCCAAGAAGCCCCAGGACCAGGAGTTACAGGCTGTAGACCAAGCAGAAAAAAAGCCCAAACCTCCGAAGAAGCTCCTGGACTTTAGCGTATTTAAAGACCGAGGTTTCCTCATCTATGCCATAGCTGCGTCCATCATGGTACTGGGTCTGTTTGTGCCCCCTGTGTTTGTGGTGAGCTATGCCAAGGAGATGGGGAATGAAGACACCAAGTCTGCCCTCCTCCTCACCATCCTAGGGTTTGTTGATATCTTCGCCCGGCCCACGTGTGGGCTGATCGCGGGGATGAAGTGGGTGCGTCCTAGATGTGTGTATCTGTTCAGCTTCGCCATACTCTTTAATGGCATCACCGACGTGGTCAGCTCACGGGTAAGGCTGGAACAAGTTTTGATTGATATTATTTGGATGGATGTATTTACACTGTATATGGATGTTAACAATATATAAATCATATTTAATACATTTATTGTATCATTATGGCATTCCTGTATTGACCAGATCTCAAGATACGAAGCTATTGGATCCATATTTTTTTTTTTAATTTTACCTTTATTTAACCAGGCAAGTCAGTTAAGAACATATTCTTATTTTCAATGACGGCCTGGGAACAGTGGGTTAACTGCCTGTTCAGGGGCAGAACGACAGATTTGTACCTTGTCAGCTCGGGGGTTTGAACTCGCAACCTTCCGGTTACTAGTCCAACGCTCTAACCACTAGGCTACGCTGCCGCCGTAATTATATTTCTATGGTCGTATAATGTAACTAAATGTTGCTTCTCTTTTGGCAGGCGACAGACTACCCTGGTCTGGTGGTGTTCTGTATCTTCTTTGGCCTCTCTTATGGGATGGTAGGGGCGCTGCAGTTCGAGGTTCTCATGGCCATCGTGGGCACCAAGAAGTTCTCCAGCGCTTTAGGGCTGGTGTTGCTCATGGAGGCAATCGCTGTGCTGGTGGGACCGCCTGGAGCAGGTCGGTACCCACAGGGAAGCATTAGGTTAGAGTTAGTTGTGGACATGTCCTTAGGGTTATGGCCAGTGTTAGGGTTCAACCAGGGTGTGGACATGACGCTAGGGTTAATGTTAGGGTTATGGCTAGTGTTAGGGTTCAACCAGGGTGTGGACATGACGCCAGGGTTAATGTTAGGGTTATGGCTAGTGTTAGGGTTCAACCAGGGTGTGGACATGACGCCAGGGTTAATGTTAGGGTAATGGCTAGTGTTAGGGTTCAACCAGGGTGTGGACATGGGGTTAGGGTTGAGCCCGGGTGTGGACATGGGGTTAGGGTTCAACCAGGGTGTGGACATGGGGTTAGGGTTCAACCAGGGTGTGGACATGGGGTTAGGGTTCAACCAGGGTGTGGATATGGGGTTAGGGTTCAACCAGGGTGTGGATATGGGGTTAGGGTTGAGCCCGGGTGTGGATATGGGGTTAGGGTTGAGCCGGGTTGTGGATATGTGGTTAGGGCTGAGCCGGGGTGTGGATATGGGGTTAGGGCTGAGCCGGGGTGTGGATATGGGGTTAGGGTTCAACCAGGGTGTGGACATGGGGTTAGGGTTGAGCCCGGGTGTGGACATGGGGTTAGGGCTGAGCCGGGGTGTGGACATGGGGTTAGCCCATGGGGTGGGTGGGTGTGGACATGGGGTTAGGGCTGAGCTGGGGCATGGGGTTAGGGCTGAGCCGGGGTGTGGGCATGGGGTTAGGGCTGAGCCGGGGTGTGGGCATGGGGTTAGGGCTGAGCCGGGGTGTGGGCATGGGGTTAGGGCTGAGCCGGGGTGTGGGCATGGGGTTAGGGCTGAGCCGGGGTGTGGGCATGGGGTTAGGGCTGAGCCGGGGTGTGGGCATGGGGTTAGGGCTGAGCCGGGGTGTGGGCATGGGGTTGTGGGCATGGGGTTAGAGCTGAGGGGGTGTGGGCATGGGGTTAGGGCTGAGCCGGGGTGTGGGTGGGGTTAGGGCTGATGGGGCATGGGGTTAGTGCTGAGCCTGGGTGTGGGCATGGGGTTAGGGCTGAGCCTGGGTGTGGGCATGGGGTTAGGGCTGAGCCGGGGTGTGGATATGGGGTTAGGGCTGAGCCGGGGTGTGGATATGGGGTTAGGGCTGAGCCGGGGTGTGGGCATGGGGTTAGGGCTGAGCCGGGGTGTGGGCATGGGGTTAGGGCTGAGCCGGGGTGTGGATATGGGGTTAGGGCTGAGCCGGGGTGTGGGCATGGGGTTAGGGCTGAGCCGGGGTGTGGATATGGGGTTAGGGCTGAGCCGGGGTGTGGGCATGGGGTTAGGGCTGAGCCGGGGTGTGGATATGGGGTTAGGGCTGAGCCGGGGTGTGGATATGGGGTTAGGGCTGAGCCGGGGTTAGTGGTCTAGAACGAAGTCTTCAAACAATCAGAAGCCAGTATAGACAGAAATGACATAAGAACATTTTTAGCTACTAATAAACTGCTTTAGCTAGTAGTAAACCGCTTATGCCTTGAATGGATAGGAGGTAATGAACTCTTCATACCTGTATAACCTCTCTCTTCTCCTTTCCTCTGCGTAGGTCGTCTGCTGGACACCACCCATAACTACATGCATGTGTTCCTGCTTGCTGGCTGTGAGGTCATTCTGGCCTCTATTGTCATCTGCCTGGGCAACTTCCTGTGCATCAAGAAGAAGTCAGACGAGCCCGAAGCCCATCTAGAGAATGGAGCCCCCGCAGAGATGGAGAAGCTCAACAGCCTGCCAGAGGGAGGGAAGACTGAGAGCGAGCAGCCGGAAGGGGTGAGGGCAGGCTCGGGAAAGGCGATGGAGGGAGCAGAGAAGAGTGGAGGGGTGGGGAACCCAGAGACGGCTCTGTGATAGAGGGGAGATAGAGAGTGATGACTGATGAGCCCGATGAAGCACCAATAGGGAAGACATGCGTACACACTCTGACAGAGGGAGGGAGGGAGGGACGGATGGATTGCGGTGCGCTGTACGTGTTTAGTGTTGTGTACTTTAATATGCACAGTGTTACATAGTGTTGTTTTTACAGTAACATATCTAGTGTTGATATAGGAGTTAAATTAACTCTGTAGGTGTTAAATTAACACTGTGGTGTAATAGAACCCCAATGTTGGTGTTAATAACCAGCTTTGACTCCAATCATTATCATATTTCCCAGCATGGTAAATTGCATGTTTTTTTAAAAATCTTTGTTTTATGTTTTTGCAGATTAATTAATCTTGTTCTAATCAAATATAACGTACATTTTTCTAAACTAATCCAATATGTTACCTGGACTTATTGCACCCATTACTGAAATGGTTGTTCCAGTTTAGATACTATTGGTAGTCTCCTACCGTATCTTAGTATTCCCAATCCTGCCAATCATTCTGAATAAAAAATAAAACATTCCAAATGTTGGATATCCCACTCTGGCTGGATTCCATTAGGAATTACACATCACTTTGCAAGCCAGCATAAATGTATTGCAGGCCAAACCGTGAGTTTCAGGCCACTCACAGGATACATCAAAATAAGGCCTAATGAAATATGTATTGTCATAAAGAATTCAATTTTAATGATAACATTTGCTTAGGATCTCAGTTGGTGAAGACCACAAGACTGAAAATGAACAAATGCAACAACCATGTCTCTGTCATTAACAAATACAGTCATGGGTGGTAACTCCACAATTTACTTGAAAGACAACCTGGGAAATGTGAAAATAAGGCTTTACACTAAGTGGTTTGTTAATTTAACACTGGAAGAGTGGTAGATTTAACACTGGAGAATTTGCTGTGTACAGACCAGCACGTAATACCAGAAAGAACACTAAATGTTTTCTGGACTCGCACTGCCACACACACTTGCAGGAACCAAAGAGCATGTGCACACACACTCATTCAACCTTGAACTAACCAATACTTGTCACTGCCTGACTCATCAGTTGTTGATACAGAAAATAATAACCAACAACTTCATTCCCAGGACATTTCCACAGTGACGGTATTTGTTTATGGAGACACTCCCCAGTGAGGAGAGATGAAAGAAACAATGGAACTCTTCTTTCCTCCTGAGTGACAGTGGCTTCCAGTGACGTGAGATCTTGAAGTGACTTCTTTTCAAAGACAAGAAACATCTCTGTACAAGAAAAGTTTTATTTTAATTTTATTTTTTTAAGACCTTTTTTTAAGACCTTTAAGACCTCCCAAACTCAGATTCAGCTTAGTCCTGGACTGAGAAGCATGCTCAATGGAAATTCTTAATTGAAAGTGTTTTTTTTAGTTCAGGACTAGGTGTGATCTGTGTTCGAGAAAGTTGCCACAAAAGTATTATTTCAACTACCCATGTTGTGGCAGGTTGCAGGCAACATGGGTTATTGTATGATTGATGGTGTGACATATACTATTTTATTAACGGTCCAATGCAACAGTTTTTTAAAATCTCAATAGCAAATCATTTCTGGGTAACAATTTAAGTACCTTACTGTGATTGTTTTAAATTAAAATGGTCAAATAAAATGAAGCTTTCTTAGCAAAGAGCAATTTCTCAAGCAAGAATATTGATAATACTGTCAGAGTGGTCTGAGTGTGGAAGGGAAAACTAGCAGTTTTGGCAAAGAGGTTTGGAACTTTGTTTCTTATTGGTCTATTGATGTCACCAGGCAGGACAAAACTCCATCCCACCAAAACAGGCTTCAATTTCAGGCAGTCTTTTCAAAAGCTCTTATACTTAAAGGGCATTTTCACAATTTCACAGTATTATTCCAACTTCCGTGTCAAAATAAAAACAGAAATCACGTTTTTGACTGCACAAGGTCTTTATGGTATAATGTTACTGAGTTATACAGGTTACAGTAAGGTCTAGGTGCTTGGTGAAATTTTATGAGAGCATCTCTCATAAATCATTATCAGTTTCTTTCAATAAAAGTAATCTTCAGCCAGTAGCCTAACACGCGTGCACACACACACAGTTTCTGATATAAATATATATTTACTCCATGAACTGAATACGTTTAAGCCTTATTTTATTACATATATTTCACTGTTTGTCTTCCAATGTAAGGACTTTGTCATAGCTGAGATGTTTGATAAATCACATTGAACTGGACATTTTATATATATATATATATCTACTGAGGGCATTAGCGTGTCACTTTTCTGCTAGAATGCAGTGCTTGTTTCAGTGTTTTTGTTCGGACTGCAGATGTACATTTTAAAGGATATTTCAAGCATTTGTCTGTTGTTTATGCTGACAGGTGGAGTAAGAATGTTGGCAGTCTACAGATGGGAGTCTACAAAGATCCTGTTGTGTAGTGTTGGTGTATCCAAACTTAACCAAACCCTACACAACTGTCTATCTCTTTAGATCTGAAAAGCGGGACCCCTTAACATGTGACAGGATATGACATTATAGCTAACCCCAGCACACTGATGTAATATGGAGTAAGACCTATTTTATATAGTAGTGCCTTAAACCTGATACATTGGCATCTGGGGATGCTGTGAAATTGACCATAAGAAAAGCCGATTACCCAGTAATAGAATATATAGTGGTATTTCGATATTTTCTTACACCGATGCAGTGTATTACATTGCCTGTGATGTCACCTGATAAGTTATCCCAGCTAAACAAAGTGAAGCACTTTGCTCTGCTCTACGAAGGTTGGCTTTGCACTTGTAAAACTGTGTGTAGTCAGTATTGTCCTATATGTTTCTGCATGTTGATAAATTGATCTGCCTATCTTGTCTGTCTGTGTGAGATCTTTGTGCTTATGAATTATAGATCTGCAGACACTTACAAACCACAACCATGTCCACGAGCACCCTCATGGTTGACTGTCAAACGTTCATGTGGATTTATTCTATTCATATTCTTCTGAGATACGGCTGCTTCTTGACGTGTTCCTATACCATCCCAATAAATATATCTTCTGTGGAGAAAGTGGCTGCTTCTTGACGTGTTCCTATACCATCCCAATAAATATCTCTTCTGTGGAGAAAGTGGCTGGTTCTTTAACGCTTGATAGTGAGCATGTTGACTCTCTCTTTAGATGCTCTATTGGGAATGGAAACACAAACATGTTAGTGAGTGTTTAATCCAAGGCCTACTCTCCAATCCTCGTAGGCAGGATGTGTTGTATTTAGTACCATAGATGGAGGTAGTCTTGGTGGTAGCACAATGTGCCAAATAAACAACGGCCCTTAATCACTTCAGATGGGATTGGCACCTAGACATTGAGATCGGCTTGAGAACAATGGTAAACACACTTCGTAGGGTATCTCAGTCAGCAGAATCGGCACCAGGAGAATGTTCAAGGCTGTCCAAAATCACCCTTTATGGGTCAATGGCTGTGAATACAGGAGTGGTTTGTATTTGACTATGATAATAAATGTTGGAACCTTAAAGACCGTTCCACTGCTTAATGTCATTCTTCCCCTCTTATCAGGGACTCATTTAGGCTTAAGACACCAGGTGGCAGCCATTTAATGAGAGAACCAACAGTAGTCCGGACCTTGTAGGGTAAGATTTCAATACCCCTGATCTAGGAGATCATCTCAAACAGGGTGATAAACATTTATTAACTCACTAAATCATCTGTGTGTGTTGAGGTACCTGAGGCGTCCACAAGAGCGCACCACTGCTTCCGGTCTGCAGCCTTCTTGGTGAGGATTCCCCAGGTCGGGTCACAGTCCTTCTTGGTGAGGATTCCCCAGGTCGGGTCACAGTCCTTCTTGGTGAGGATTCCCCAGGTCGGGTCACAGTCCTTCTTGGTGAGGATTCCCCAGGTCGGGTCACAGTCCTTCTTGGTGAGGATTCCCCAGGTCGGGTCACAGTCCTTCTTGGTGAGGATTCTCCAGGTCGGGTCACAGTCCTTCTTGGTGAGGATTCCCCAGGTCGGGTCACAGTCCTTCTTGGTGAGGATTCCACAGGTCGGGTCACAGTCCTTCTTGGTGAGGATTCCCCAGGTCGGGTCACAGTCCTTCTTGGTGAGGATTCTCCAGGTCGGGTCACAGTCCTTCTTGGTGAGGATTCCCCAGGTCGGGTCACAGTCCTTCTTGGTGAGGATTCCCCAGGTCGGGTCACAGTTCTTCTTGGTGAGGATTCCCCAGGTCGGGTCACAGTTCTTCTTGGTGAGGATTCCCCAGGTCGGGTCACAGTCCTTCTTGGTGAGGGTTCCCCAGGTCGGGTCACAGTCCTTCTTGGTGAGGGTTCCCCAGGTCGGGTCACAGTCCTTTATGTGTATGTGAATAACACATGTCGGAGAGTTAGGTAAAATGCAAGTATAATCATTTACTCAGGTATTACATGTTGCAGGTCCCAACATCCTAATCAGACACTCATAATGCACATGTTTATATATCCTAGATAGGTGCCCCACTAGCACCATCTCTGTTTCCCATTATCTTAACGTCCTCCTTTTCGTATAGAATTAGCTCGAGCACTTCATACCATTTTAATACCACAGTGAAAATACCTATTTACATAAATCATTTTTTTATAGGATAAAAAAAAATCATTGTCCTACTCTTAAGGGACATAATCCCCGTACCGCTGGCGAGGTCTTATGTTAGCCTTTGCCCTAGTGTGTCGCACTGGTAGCATATTAGGCACCTCTGGTGTCCTCAGGTCATCTCCTGGCACCTCTGGAATGTTGGGCACCTCTGGTATCCTCATGTCCTCTCCTGGCACCTCTGGTAGCCTCAGGTCCTCTCCTGCCACCTCTGGGATGTTGGGCACATCTGGTATCCTCAGGTCCCCACCTGCCACCTCTGGGATGTTGGGCACCTCTGGTATCCTCAGGTCCTCTCCTGCCACCTCTGGGATGTTGGGCACCTCTGGTATCCTCAGGTCCTCTCCTGCCACCTCTGGGATGTTGGGCACCTCTGGTATTCTCAGGTCCTCTCCTGCCACCTCTGGGATGTTGGGCATCTCTGGTATCCTCAGGTCCTCTCCTGGCACTCCTGGGATGTTGGGCACCTCTGGTATCCTCAGGTCCTCTCCTGGCACTCCTGGGATGTTGGGCACCTCTGGTATCCTCAGGTCCTCTCCTGGCACTCCTGGGATGTTGGGCACCTCTGGGAGCCTCTCCTTCCTCTTCCACAGCCTCCTGAAATTGTGAAGGCATGGTTGGCAGAGATCTTCCCCGTCTCCTCACTATGTGCCCTGCCCACACCATCTAGAAGATATTCACAGTGGCCTTCCCATGTGGCCCTCCTATGCCCTATGCTCTCCTTAACTGGGCGCATTTCTCTATGCCAAAATGGCTTGTCACACATCTGTGTCTTCCTGCATAGTCTTTGCTATTTTCACTGCTGACTCCGCCTTACTATTACTGACTCTGGTAGGGTGAGGACGTCACATGATGGAACTCCTAGGCTTTTGCAAACAATGCAAAGTCTTGACTCGTGAACTGGGGCTCATTATCCGTAACTACACCACTGTCAGGTATGTCATATCGGCTAAACTGCTGCTTACAACAGTCGATGATGCAAGCGGCTGTTGTGTCAATCACTTTCTTCACCTCCCAAAAATCTGAATAGTAGTCCACTATAATCAGCCAAGGAACGTTCTTTAGTGTGAACAGATCCATTCCCACTTTAGATCAAGGACGTGTTGGTTGTCATGTGGCTGCAGCGTTTCCTTTTGCTGCTTAGGTAGATTAGCATTACATATGCTGCACACAGCCACAAAATGTTTCATTTCTTGGGTCATGTTGGGACAGAATACTGAGTCTCTGGCATTCCTGAGACTGGCTTCGACCCCTGAGGGCCCAGCATGGATACGAGAGAGAATCATCGGGCGTAGAGTTTCTGGCACTACCATCCTGTCGCCTTTGTAGACGACCTCTTCCTGCATTGTGAGTTTGTCTCTGTATGTCCAGTAGTCCCTCACCAGGATGGGTGTACTCTTTCTTGTGTCCGGCCAGCCTCTTAGGATAAAAAAACGGAAGCATTCAAGAAGTCTTGTCCTCTATTGAGCTTTAATAGCATCCGGTGTCTGCGGGGAGATGTTTTGATCAGTAGCATGGTTCACATCTTCAACCTCAGCCTGTAGAGCATATACTGTCATTTGTCCAATATTGCAGGTGACTAGTTGTTGGTAGTGCTGCCCTGTACAAGAAATCTGCAATGTGAAGCTCTACTCCTTTCTTGTATACTGCCTGTAGTTGATAACGCTGAGGCTTTAACATCCTTTGAAGTCGCTTTGGGGCAGACAGAAGAGGTTTTTTGATGATAACATCAAGAGGTTTGTGATCAGTGTCCCCCGTGATAAAGGCCCCACCATGAAGGTATTGATCAAAACGGTCACAGGCAAACACTATGGCGAGGCACTCCTTTTCAAGTTGGGCATATCCTTCCTCTGTGGGTGACAATGTCCTTGAAGAAAATGCAATGGGCTGCCGCTTCTGCAGGAGAGCTGCCCCTAGGCCTTTGTTACTTGCATCACATTGTAGGGTCACTTCTTCAGAGGTCATAGTACCTCAGTATTGGTTGGTTGCTCCAATGCAGCCTCATGTTTAGGAAGCCATGCCCACAGCACAACTTTATTGGTCAGCCAACACAATGGCTCACATACGTCAGACAGTAATTTACAAAACCAAGCAGTCGCTGCACTGCTTTTGCGTCTGTAGGTGGGGGAATTTGCTGTACTGCCTCCACCTTCTAGGGTCTGGCTTCAGGCCTTCAGCTGTCAAAACATGTCCCATGTATGTAATACTGAGGTCTTTATTCAGCTTTCGATTAATTTCCCTTACTCTTTGTAAGAGCTGAGTCAGGTTGTGGTCATGGTCCTGTAGTGCTTCTTCCATCGTGGCACCACAGCCGTCTACCAGGATGTCATCAGCTATGACGCTTATTCCTGGCAGTCCCTGAAGTGCATCATGTTGATAAAGCTGATATTCCTCTGCAGCTGGTTTCACTCCAACAGGTAACCTTGTTCATCAGTATCTACCATTGTGGGTCCAAAATGTTCTGAGGTAACTACTATCTTCATTCAAACGTACCCTGCCAGTACCCATTTGTTACATCCATAACCAAAAAGATTTTTGCTTTTGGCAGGCTTGGCAGTATCTCTTCAATGGCAGGCATTTGGTAATGTGCCCTACATAAGGCTTTGTTCGGGGCACTTGGATCAAGGCAGACTCTTATTTTACCAGGCTTTTCCACCACAACCATGTTGCTTATCCACTTAGTAGGTTTGGTGACCTTCGTAATGACACCCTGTTCATCCATTGAATCAACAGCCTTCAGTATATTTTCCTTCAGTGGAATAGGGATTCAGCGAGGAAGCTGTTGAACTGGTCTAACAGACTCATCCACCACCAGGCAAAGCTCACCTGGCAGAGCCCCCATCCCTTCAAAAATGTCCTCAAACTGTTTCAGTATTGCCTCAGGTGTTCAAGTCTGATGGGGCCTTTTGTTTTTCTTTAGTGCTGACATGATGAATGTTGGTGTTTGAGCTGTAGCAACTTAAGCTTTTCACATGTTTCTGCTGAAAGGAGAGGCGTTTGCAAGGTTTTCACCACTTGGAATTTTAGCACATGTTTCCCCATCATGATTGGCTTGTAGTTCACACTCCCCTACTGGTGTAATAACGGAGCCACCATATCTTGCTTGGTTGTGGCTTTGCATCTCCATCCTGCAGTACTTGCATAAAGTCTCTGTAGTTGTGTATATTAACAGTTGAGCCACTGTCTAGCTGGCGTTTGATAGTGCTGCTTGGATTAAATCAGTTACCATTTATCTGTGCAACTTTGAACATAATTGTTCAAAGTCTTATGTATAGCATGTCCACTTCATCAGCATTATGATCACTGCATGTATCATGTTCTAGCAGATTGACAGGCTTACCCTGTCTGCACACTTTAGCAAAATGTTTAATTTTATTTGACATAATTAGCATATAACCCAATATGTGGGGCATTTGGCTTTTGCGTGTGTAGATCCACAGTACATGCATCCATGTTTAGTATTTTTCTGCCTTTATCAATGTTTGATAAAATGGTTTCCATTTTTTATCGACATGGTCTCTATTTGTTCCGTGTGGCATAATTGAGATTCTGTTCATTTTTAAAAATTGGATCTGTTCGCTTGCTCTACATAAATCTATGGCTTTGGTCAGCGTAAATTGGGTTTCGCGTGGCATACTTGATCTTACCTTTACAGCCAATCACAAGTTTGTCTCTGATCATTTCGTCTCTCATTGACCCAAAATCACATAAATCAGACAATTGACGCAGCCTCATAACACATTGACCCGACATCTCTGCTTGAGTTTGTTCACGTGTTAAAAACAAATATTTCATAAATCACATTGAGTGGGTTCAAAATGTCAAGGATTTTCTTTGGATTTGCTCTATCCTCTTCCCCCAGATCTAGGTGACGCTGAAGCATATGGTGCTCATTTTTATCTAAACCTGTAGGAATTTTATAATTTTCCCACTGATCACGGAAAAACTGGTTGTTTTGATACAAATCGCCTTTCATATCCATGGCATAGGCACCGGAATTTGACTGCCACTGCAGGCTTGTCGTCCTCGCTCACTTGTTTGCGTTTATCCGATAGTGATTACATTGTCCACATACCTTATCCCATTTTCCTTAGTGCTTGGCTTTGGGTTCACACTTCTGACACCATGTTATGTGTATGTGAATAACTAGCGTCGGAGAGTTAAGTAAAATGCAAGTATAATCATTTACTCAGGTATTACATGTGACAGGTCACAACATCTGAATCAGACACTCAATGTCCCTGTTTATATATCCTAGATAGGTGCCCCACTAGCACCATCTCTAGGTTGGCATTACGCCCATTATCTTAATCTTCTTGGTGAGGGTTCCCCAGGTTGGGTCACAGTCCTTCATCTCCACTTGTCTTTTGGGTGTCTCTCTTCCCATCAGGTGCCCCAGTTTAGGGCAATCATAGTGTGCATGTCAGGTGGTAGACATTAAAACATCCATCCATACATACAAAAAAAATAACATTTGAAAATGAAAGCACAGGGTAGTACAAAGTACTTCATTTATTTACAGTTTTTAAAAGTACACAAATGGGAGATAAAGGAATATTCTTAGAGCTGGTAGCTTAGTTAATTACACAGGAGGGTGAGTCAGTGATTGACCAAACTGGCCCTGAGTCAAACCAGAAAGGACTAGTCAATAATGAGCTCAGCATTAAACAGTCCTATAGAGCTGAACCATGGCAACAGTTCAGCTGTGCCCGCCCTTAAATCTCATCATCTTGCTGATTGAAATTATCCTCAGAGGTCAAATTGAATATCCCAAACTCTTGCTCCACTCTTTGCTGAGAACCAGTAAAGACATGGCGTGTTACTCTGCCCAGGCCTTGCCAGCGCATGCTAGATCTTACAACGCATCAGCTAACCACATTATCGATCACTGGTCGATGCATGCAACGTCTGAGCAGGGGAACATGACCATCAACTGGAACGTCCAAGGCCATAGCCCACCCAAGTGAAGTGTAAATCGGTTCTTTTATCAGGGAATAGATGAAGTAATGACAGTGGTTTAGTCAACTGCTTCTAGCCACATCAGTGCAGGACCATTTTACTTCTCAAAACATGTAAAAATAACACCAGTGTTCACATGGAGCCAGTAAGTAATTGTGAGCCATTCACTCAAAAACAAATGATAGTGTAAAATGGCAGCCATTTAACAGACACTCAAGTCTCTGGGTATCTGGTGTATTTGAGGAACTCCAACTAAAACAATCCTGCACTTCATCTTTGTGGACAGACAAGGCAAAAGCCTGGGAACAGACAATGATTGACAGCCCAAAACAGACCGATTATAGGACAGTGATGTCCCACTTTAGAGCAGCCCCAAGTGAGACCTACGGTCAGAAACCCAAATTCACCACAATAAGGAAACCAAAAAGGGAAAAAGCTGAAACATTTCACATCTTCATTAAAATACAATTTCACAGCCTAGAAACAATACAAATAACATAATGAGAATGTAGATCTGTACAGTAGACCATGAGGCAGTCTGACTCAGTGTGTGAAGAGGAAACCTTATCAGGGGCCCCTCCATAACACATACAACTTGAGGGATGTTGATCATAGAACTCCATAAAGACAACAGACTTCAAATGTGGTTTAGAGTTGAAACCCTCCACCTGACTCATACACCTCAGCTTGGTCAAAGGGATGTCCAGTGTTAAAACATGCAAATAGTATATATTACAAATGGCTTTAGAGTTACAGATCAGGGCTGTGAAAACAAAAGCCTGCTGGTGGTCAGAGAAAAGAGGTCTGTAAATAAGTACAAATGAAAAACCAAAACTGATCCATTTCAAATAGAGCCGCAATCATCGATTAGCTCTTTTCATACCAGATTTATCGATTAGGGTTATTTAGTAATGTACTGTGGGAGTAGAAATTGGTGTCTATTGACAAAGTGCCATGGATGATAAGTAGTAACCATGGCGATAACGGTGGCGGTTGTTGTCGTTCCATTTGTCGTCTTAATTAAATCTGTTAGATCGCCATGGCAGCAAAGACCACGGCCTCTGCACAGACGTTTAAAATGTCTCCCAGAAAAAAGGTTGCAGATGTGGTCTGTAGTTCAGAGATTCTTTATCAAAACGATTGTAAGTGTTTGGGAGAGAGTACAAGGAAATCAAGGGCGAGCGGGAAAGGAACAAGAGATCTAGTGGGGAAAAAGAGAGGATCAACCAGAGAACGCCAGGTCAGGAGAGGAAAGAGGTGATCTTCCGAAGTAGTTAGGCTGGCTGGCAGCTGATTGGTTGAGCCAGGCTTGGTGCAGTCCTCCGCTGTGCCAGGTGCATTGTGGGTATTGTCTCATCGAGGCGCTGCAGAGTGGAGGCCACCAGGGATCATACCAGGCACCATCTGAGAGAAAGAGAAACTTTTATACTTGCAGGCAGGGATCTCTACTCTAGCTTCTCTGCATGGAATCTCCATCTTATCATTCATTATACTTCATTCTCTTCTGCACTTAAAATGTCATTAAAAATACCAGACGTACAATATTCTTCATAAGGTTCAAGACATGCATGAAGGGTTGAAAATAGCTTCATCTTGTCATATTTCTCAGTAGCAGCAGCAGTATTTCTGAGTAGTGCAGCAGATATGCTGAGGGTGATAGATGAGGGTAGGCAGCGTTGGGCCACCTCATCACATGGCTTTAGTCTGGTGCATCATTCACACGTCAGAAAAATACAACTCAATTCAGTATTCACCAGAGTTTACGCTTTCAGCCGTGGCGAACCTAAACTGTAGCTTGAGGAGAATCTCTGGAGATTTATGAAAAACCATGCAGCATTGAGCAGTGGTAAAAGTCAAGGGAGAGAGGGTTTGAAGGACACTAGAGAGTTAGGAGCAGTATAGGACCTAATGCAGTCACATGCTGGAGAACGTCAGACAGGCATCAGCACAGTCCAACAAGTCACGCGCACTGAGCGGAGGATAGGTCACAGGTCACAGAGCTAGGTGGGGTGACAGCCAGGAATAAGGGAAACATTAATTCCCCACGTGTATTTGTTATCACAAGGCTGGAATGCAGCACTCCAGTTCTCAAGGGCTGCAGTGTATGATATGAAGACTCACACACTGATCAGTACGCTATGAAAGGGAAGAGTCTGGCCTGCTGAAGTCTAGCTCCTATTGTCATCAGCGATATTAGCTGCTAACATTGAAGCTACTTGTCTCCAGTGATCACATGGTCTCAACCCCCTTTCATAGTGTAACAGAGAGGAATGGAGAGCCTGCAGACAGACAGTGCTGCCCAATAACACAGGAGACGTGCATCCCTGGTGCTTAAGGACAAAGCGCCAGCCTGAGCGGGACTCACCTAGTGTGGCCATCGGGCCATCACACGAGGATGTGGCGAGCCTCTACTTGTCGTGATGATCGAAGGGAATGCTATTCTGGGGTTGGGGGGGGAAGGAGGGAGAGAGAAGGCCATAGGGCAAGTCAGACAAGTGGATCTGGGTCTGTAGTATTGGATGCTTACCGTCACACCAATGCCCTGGGAGTGGGAGATAAAAAACTCCCATGACCACCTGGTGGAAACATTAAGACATGGGCAAGGAGAGTGGGGAGATGTTGACGCTGCCCAAGGAGAGTGGGGAGATGTTCAGGGTTTCCTCTCAATCCTGGTGTAGATTTCCTTCCCCTTCTTATCCTTGTCTTGTTTTGGCAGGCTAACGCCAGGGCCCTTTACATAGCTAGCTGAAGTTCCTCCCTCCAATAAACAGCTTTATGTTCATTCATGTTTTAAAAGATTATGTTGATGTGATCCTGGCCTTACTGATGCACTGCTAGACATATAGCTACTCTTACTGACATTTGAAGACAGTCAGGACATTCCTGCTTCAAGTTGACTATAGACAACTTCATTAGTTATGTGTTGCATATTTCTCTGCAGGAGTGGGTCACGATGGGGCATGGTCGTATGAGTTTAAGGGTCATGTGGTGAGGCCCGAGGGGGTGACACTAGGGATGGGGCGAGCTTGTACCTGTGAGGTGGACATGCGGGAGGTGTCCTGGTGTCCCGTCAGATCGGACGAGGAGACGTTAACGGGAGCTCCCCGGTGAAGCCGCATGCTCACTTTCCTCTCCCGCTCCATACCAGACACCGGGCGTGGAGACGTGTTGGCTAGAGAGGAGAAATAAATACTATAAATACTATGCTCCCTGACCATGACAAGACAATAGTCAAGCACATTGTTACGTAATCCATACATCTAGGCGTGTGTCAGAAACACTAACCTGTGTGTGAGGGGTTTAAGATGTGTGTCAGAAACACTAACCTGTGTGTGAGGGGTTTAAGATGTGTGTCAGAAACACTAACCTGTGTGTGAGGGGTTTAAGATGTGCGTCAGAAACACTAACCTGTGTGTGAGGTGGGTGTGAGGGGTGTAGGCGGCGCCGTGTCCTGTGTTCCTCGGGGTCGTCCTGAGGCGGCAGGGAGTCCCCTGGCCCCGGGGTTCCTGCTGTGTCTCAACCTATCCTCTCTGTCCCTCCGCTCCCGCTCCGCCTCCTCTGCTGCACGGTTGGCCCCCTTGGAATTAGGGGCAGTCAGAAGGATAGAAATGGAGACTAGATCAGAAAGCTGCCGCTGAGGTACCATTAGCTAATGGTTAAGAGGACTAATGTGTAATAAATCATTAATATGTTTCATCCTGGTTAATTAACAATTTAGAGGCAGTACTCACAAACTTGAGCATGTTCCAGTCAAAGACGTAGTCATAAGAGAAGCCCTGTCTGTGGAACAGGTTCCTGAACAGCTGTCTGAGGTACGAGTAGTCTGGCTTGTCGTCGAACCGCAGAGAACGACAGAAGTTCAGGTAGGTGGAGAACTCAGCTGTGAGGAGGAAGAAAAGTGTTACTTTTAATCAGAATACTTTCTCGTCATCTTTTAATCAGAATAATTTCTCGCCATCTTTTAATCAGAATAATTTCTCATAGGGAAGGGAAATTATTTCCATGTTTACAGAGTCACAGCATGATCTCTTTGTAGAGAGGTGCAGAAAGGACAAGACAAATGGACAGAAACACTCCAAGAGTATATTGTTACTACATGACAAGCACAGAAACCCTTAGTAAACTATAACCAGGATGGAGTAAATGTAGAAAAATCACATTACTCACAGGGGTATCCCTTGCAGAGCACCTCGATGGGGGTGGACATTTTCTTCTCACTGATGCGTTCGTACTTCTGCCTCTTGGTGGCGGCCTTGAGGCCCTGCCAGGGCAGAGAGCCCAGGTTGAAGTACATCAGGACATAACCCAGAGACTCCAGGTCATCACGACGAGACTGTTCTGCAGAGGGAGATGAGAAAAAAGGATCCTTTCCAGATCTGACATGATCGAAGGAAAGTGCTCCACTATGAGGCTTGTGCTGAGGATTGTGCGCGCATGTGATCAACCTCTAGATGTGAGTGTATGTGTGCGACCTACCTATCCCCAGGTGTGTGTTGATGGATGCGTAGCGCGCGGTGCCGGTCAGGTTCTTGTTCTCGCGGTAGGGGATGTGCTGATGTGTGCGGGCGTCGCGGTACTTCTTGGCCAGGCCAAAGTCGATGATGTACACCAGGTTGCCCTTCTTGCCCAGGCCCATCAGGAAGTTGTCAGGCTTCACATCTCTGTGGATGAAGTTCTTAGAGTGGATGTACTCAATCCGGCTGATCTGGAGAAGAGAGGAGAGCAGGGGTGGCCACTACACCGCCTTGACAGCTTCACTTTGCGCTTCTAATTTGTTAGCAGATTTTATAGCACATAGTGGCCATAACTGTAGAAGATACAGAGGACCCTAATAGCCAGCATAAGAGCTGAGGATTTAATGGTCAGTTGTGTCTCACCATCTGGTCAGCCAGCAGCAGGACAGTCTTGAGGCTGAACTTGCGGGAGCAGAAGTTGAACAGGTCCTCCAGACTGGGGCCTAGCAGCTCCATCACCATCACGTTGTAATCTCCCTCTGCTCCACACCACTTTATGGACGGGATGCCCACTGTAGGGAATGGAAGGGAGAGTGTGATTTGTAAGGATACCCACTCGTAGGGAATGGAAGGGAGAGAGTGATTTGTAAGGATACCCACTCGTAGGGAATGGAAGGGAGCCTAGTGGTTAGAGCGTTGGACTAGTAACCGGAAGGTTGCGAGTTCAAACCCCCGAGCTGACAAGGTACAAATCTGTCGTTCTGCCCCTGAACAGGCAGTTAACCCACTGTTCCCAGGCCGTCATTGAAAA
The DNA here is from genome assembly GCF_021184085.1 of Oncorhynchus gorbuscha. Lineage (NCBI taxonomy): Eukaryota > Metazoa > Chordata > Actinopteri > Salmoniformes > Salmonidae > Oncorhynchus > Oncorhynchus gorbuscha. The sequence goes on from NC_060178.1 coordinate 95,081,142, forward strand.
TAAGAATATGTTCTTAACTGACTTGCCTGGTTAAATAAAGGTAAATAAAATAAAGTAGGGAATGGAAGGGAGAGAGTGATTTGTAAGGATACCCACTCGTAGGGAATGGAAGGTACAAATTTGTAAGGATGCCCCTGAATGGAAGGCAGAGAGTGATTTGTAACCCACTGTTGGAAGGGAGAGAGTGATTTGTAAATAAGAAATGGAAGGGAGAGAGTGATTTGTAACTGACTACCCACTGGTTAAATGGAAGGGAGAGAGTGATTTGTAAATACCCACTCGTAGGGAATGGAAGGGAGAGAGTGATTTGTAAGGATACCCACTCGTAGGGAATGGAAGGGAGAGAGTGATTTGTAAGGATACCCACTCGTAGGGAATGGAAGGGAGAGAGTGATTTGTAAGGATACCCACTCGTGGAAGGGAATGGAAGGGAGAGGAGGGAGAGAGTGATTTGTAAGGATACCCACTCGTAGGGAATGGAAGGGAGAGAGTGATTTGTAAGGATACCCACTCGTGGAGGGAATGGAAGGGAGAGAGTGATTTGTAAGGATACCCACTCGTAGGGAATGGAAGGGAGAGAGTGATTTGTAAGGATACCCACTCGTAGGGAATGGAAGGGAGAGAGTGATTTGTAAGGATACCCACTCGTAGGGAATGGAAGGGAGAGAGTGATTTGTAAGGATACCCACTCGTAGGGAATGGAAGGGAGAGAGTGATTTGTAAGGATACCCACTCGTAGGGAATGGAAGGGAGAGAGTGATTTGTAAGGATACCCACTCGTAGGGAATGGAAGGGAGAGAGTGATTTGTAAGGATACCCACTCGTAGGGAATGGAAGGGAGAGAGTGATTTGTAAGGATACCCACTCGTAGGGAATGGAAGGGAGAGAGTGATTTGTAAGGATACCCACTCGTAGGGAATGGAAGGGAGAGAGTGATTTGTAAGGATACCCACTCGTAGGGAATGGAAGGGAGAGAGTGATTTGTAAGGATACCCACTCGTAGGGAATGGAAGGGAGAGAGTGATTTGTAAGGATACCCACTCGTAGGGAATGGAAGGGAGAGAGTGATTTGTAAGGATACCCACTCGTAGGGAATGGAAGGGAGAGAGTGATTTGTAAGGATACCCACTCGTAGGGAATGGAAGGGAGAGAGTGATTTGTAAGGATACCCACTCGTAGGGAATGGAAGGGAGAGAGTGATTTGTAAGGATACCCACTCGTAGGGAATGGAAGGGAGAGAGTGATTTGTAAGGATACCCACTCGTAGGGAATGGAAGGGAGAGAGTGATTTGTAAGGATACCCACTCGTAGGGAATGGAAGGGAGAGAGTGATTTGTAAGGATACCCACTCGTAGGGAATGGAAATCCCATTCTGTATCCGGTTTAACATGATTTCTTGTGTGATACCTATCCCACCACACACAAGTGCTGTTTCTCTGGCTCTGTGATCTGATGACAGGTTCCACTGAGTCTATTCGCTCAGGCTGCTGCCTGGCATGACTGACTCATGTGGATGACTGCCTGCCTGCCTGCTTGATGTGGATGACTGCCTGATGTGGTTCACATCACTGGACATTGGGGGAAAATAGGGTGAGAAGGAAGATAAAGGGTGTAGATAGAAGGGAGATGGGGAAAGAGAGACTGATAGCCACAGCCTGGCCCCTGTATAATGTTTCAGACCCATTTCTCACCTCCTCCCTGCATCATCTTGTAGATCTTACTCTCTATGTGGAGCTGTGGGTGTTTGGTCTTCACACATTCCAGTTTAATGGCGACCTCCTCTCCCACTGAGATGTCTGTGCCTGGGGGAGAAAGAGGAAATACTGTCAATACAAATGTATGTAGATGGATAAAGAGCCACCAGGTGTGTTATTGCTTTCAGTTCAGAGTATGATTTAGGCTTATAAAGGACTAGGTCCTGGACAGTTTTACCTGACCAGTAAGGGAGGGTAAACTCATGGGCCTGGTGATGTGCATGCCCCTGCTGACTGACAGGTGAAAAATCTGTCGACGAACCCTTGAGCAAGACACTTAACCAGAGCCATTATGGTTAAGAGTGTCTGTCAAATGACTAAAATGTAGATGGGGCATATACACCAAGTTCCATTCATATCATACCAGCCACAAAAGAATGCAACTCAAACAGGTAAACAAACCAACTAACTGTAATCTTAACGTTTCCTCATGAGGAGTACTGCCAGCATGTGTGACCAGAATCCTACTTTAGTACTGGGCCTACTTCTCTATTCATCTACTTTAGAACTGGGCCTACTTCTCTTTGGGCAGCTTGCAAAAGCTACAAGTCTAAACATGCATTGAAGAGGTGCACATTTGCTGCTTGTGTGCTAGCAGTGGGAAATAGGAGCTTTATAAATCTGACATTTCATTTCAAAAGTAGGCTACAGTCAGCTACACAACAGAGCCACCAGCCAGTGAATGACTCAGACCCTCCTGAAAAGCACTTAACACCTCCATGAACACACAATAACATGTTGGATGAGTCCTACATGTGGTTACATAAAGGGGGCTGCATTAATCTGAGGGAATTACAGCTGACTGGAGCGTCCCATTCCCCTCTGTGTGAGTAGGATGAATGCCCTCCCCCCACTCACCTGAAGAGTACACAGGAACACAGCTAATCCATTCCCTCGCTGAAATTACATTCTGTCTCTCCCATTACAATGGATAGGAACTAGGCACTTAGGACTGACACGTTAATTTTTTGCCCCATGGCATAGCGGTTTAGCCTGATCCACAAAATTGGCAGTCAAGTCTGCGTGCTCTAGAAATGAACAAATTGTACTTCACATGGTAGTCAAACTATATGAACTCAACATAAGTCTTCCGGTGTCAGAATGTTTCATGTGACCTAGGAGAGTGATATAGATGTATGGTCTGGTTATGCAATCAAGCTAGGGTGTCAAAAGCAAAACACCCACACCATATCCTAAGTGGTTCGGTGGGGTGGGCTGGATGGCCTTATCACTAAACGTCTCCTATTTCAGTCACGACTCATTAAAAACATCCACTCAGCCCTACACTCAGTGGTGCAATTTCATTACACTTCATGTCTGTTGAGTTGGAACATTGAGTTTCATTGGACATGTGGTTTCTCATCTGCAACACAATTTATATATTGACCATAAGTTAAACTGCAGCCATGCAAGGAGAAAATAAATCTACTTTCCTAAAGGTCAGAGAGTGTCTCTGAACCTGAATATGCACACACAGTGCATTTAATAGGACTGTGACAGTAATTGAATAACCCTGTAATTGACATTTATCGTGGAAGATAAAATAGCCATCAAACTGTTTAATAGGCCTACATACATTTTGTATGAACTTTATTTACAATGTAGATCAACTTAATCTAATAGCGGGAGTGTTAACAATTATAAGCAGTTCTGCTAACTCCGTCTACATCTCCTCTTTCCAACTGTTGTCTGGTGCTCCAGCAGCGAGCGGGGTTGCAGAAGCCTAAAAAGAAAAGCTTGATGTGGACTTTTTTACACAATGCATATTTTCATTTCTTGCTAATAAATAAAGCAGTCTTTAAAAAAAAAAGTTGGATGTGTCTATTAATTATTCAACAGCAGTCGACAAGGTTGTTCTGGCTCCTACAATGTGTCAAACGGTCAATCCTATCCAAACCAGCGTTGATGGGTCCTTTTGCAGGATGTGATTGTGAGTTTGATGATTCGCTTTATAGGCCTATGTCCATTCATAAAGGCTACTTTAGGAAACTATCTGGATCTTTAAGAAGAATTAGATGCTCATGTCATGATTTAAATACTGCAAAAAGCCTATTTTCAGTAAAGGCCCTTTCTCAAGTCTGATATTTTGGTCCAAATAATTAGGAAGAAAACTAATACTAGCTAAGCTTTCCGTAATTGAATTGGCAAAATTATATGGCATAAGCCTATTCCTGTCTATACATGAATAAATAAAATAATTCAAAACAGGCTACTAAAGCATACTTTGGCAACAGAGGATCATTAGCTTCTCCTTAAAAGAAAGATTACGTTGTGGATTGTATTGAATCACATTGCCTACAGTCGGAAGGAAAGGAAACAATTGCGCGTGCGGCAAATAACAAATAGAAGATTGTTGAGCTGCGACGGTCAGTGAAAAGTACAGGTCAGGCATATCACAAAATTAAACTATTCAATTGCAAGAAAACAAAATGACCATTGCTGAAAAGACAAATCTGTCTTTTAGTTATCAAAATTATTAATTGAGGGAACAGCAGCAGGCCTATGGCCCATCTTATTGGCACCAGTGGAGAGCATAGACCAAATCCAAGGTAAGTGCGCACTGCGAAAGGAAAGTATCTGATATAGCCTATAGGCCAGGCATCTACGCCATCCACACACGGCCATGCATTGAAATATATTTTTTTGCGAACAGTGATTGAATTATATGATCCTAAATTATGACTATCAAATTACGATTAGAAGGCTCTTACATATGCGATGATGCATGGAATGCTTGATTATAAAAAGGTGCATTATTAATGGTGAAAATGAGCTTCCCAAAACTTGAAACTCACGCACCGCCTATGCATAGGCAGGTGATTTTGCGGTTTGGTACTCGTGTTGTTGGCTGAGGAAAAGTACACGTGGACAGTTAACATCTTCAAAGTGTGAAGTAAGGATACACATCATTGCATTTTCTTAACGGAAACCCTTATATGGGCACGTCTTGTTTATGATGCCTTTCACACCAATTGCAAAATATCGTCCTGCCACAATCCGTCAATTATTTATTCGGAACACGGCGTTTTTTTTAAATTGATCTTTTTGCAAACGAATAAGCTGTTGACCAATATAAATTATTATCTGGGACACTGTCACTGACAGGCCGCGCACTGCCACAGAGGTCTGTGGGTTTGTTGTGTGAATTCACTAAATTTCTCTCTGCCTGTGTTTTACATTTGCAATGAGTAAGTGCAGCAAGGTATCAATTTAGCCAATGTGATAACATCACACTAGGGCTACACGTCGCTCTCGCCATTCAAATTTTCCTGACAGTTCATTGACAATGCTGTAGCCCATTTTATAGCCATTCAGCAAGCAATATGGTCGATCGATGCGTCTCTCCACCAATAAACTTATATATATATATATTTTTTAATTAAAATGCTGTTCATTGTCTATAGCAGGGGTCTCCAACAGGTCAAAGCCCACCTATGAGTAGTTCGCCAAACAATTCTGAAAGTATATGCAATTTTTCATGTTTATCTTAAACTCTCACAAGCAAATCTCACAAGTCAGACACTGCAATTTCCCAGCAACTGTCATAATGACATTATCCCACCCCTGGTTAGCGACTATTGGCTTAAAAAGCCAAACCTAACTATCTGCCAATTTCCAGCAATTTTGCCTGTCTGCGTAGTGCGAGTTTGTGTATCACTGTGTGTGCGCGCATGTATCACTGTGTGTAGCCAGTTGATGTGATGACCTGTGTGGGTTGAAGGAAAAAACTAAAACCGTCGCAATTAAAATGTTAAATGCAAAGTAGACTTACCTGGAAGAAGTAGATCATGAGTATGTATACCATTTGTATCTACACTGAACAAAAATATACATGCAACAATTTAAAATATTTTACTGTGTTACCGTTCACATAAGGAAACGAGTCAATTTAAATAAATTAGGCCCTAATCTATGGATTTCACTTCACTGGGCCCCACAATAGGGCTTTATTACAGAGAGAAATACTCCTCAGCATCCCCCACCCTCCTTTCAGACAATCCCGCAGTTGAGGAAGCCGGATGGGGAGGTCCTGGGCTGACGTGGTTACATGTGGTCTGCTGTTGTGAGGCCGGTTGGATGTACTAACAAATTCTCTAACACAACGGAGGCAGCATATGGTAGAGAAATTAACATTAGATTGTCTGGCAACAGCTCTGGTGGACATTCCTGCAGTCAGCATGCCAATTTCACACTCCCTTAACTTGAGACATCTGTGGCATAGTGTTGTGCATTTTAGAGAGAGGAATTGTATTATACCCAGCACAAGGTGATCATGCTGTTTAATCAGCTTCCTGACATGCCACACCTGTCAGGTGGATGAATTATCTTGGTAAAGGAGAAATGCTCACTAACAGGGATGTAAACAAATTTGTGAACAACATTTGAGATAAGCTTTTTGTGCGCATGGAACATCATCTTTTATTTCAACTCATGAAACCAGCACTTTACACGTTAAGCTTCTAGCAGCAGCAGCAGTACAGAAACATTTCACTCACTCAACGCACAATTAAAAAGGGCCAGAGGCGCAATTAAAGGGGAATTACACTCATTACAATTTAGTTTTATTCCAGACGCCCCCCCCCCCCCCCCAAAAAAAAGGTTTGCTGATGTGATTTAAACATTGACTCAGACCATCCAATGTTGTTGTTTTGATAAGAACTGGTCGACAGACGACGCAATCACACTGCCCTAACACATCTGGATTAGAGGTCGACCGATTATGATTTTTCAAAGCCGATACCAATTATTGGAGGACCAAAAAAAGCTGATACCGATTAATCAGCAGATTTATTTATTTATTTGTAATAATGACAATTACAACAATACTGAATGAACACTTATTTTAACTTAATATGAGACATCAATAAAAATCAATTTAGCCTCAAATAAATAATGAAACATGTTCGATTTGGTTTAAATAATGCCAAAACAAAGTGTTGGAGAATAAAGTAATATGTGCCAATATGCAATATGTGCCATGTAAAAACGCTAATGTTTAAGTTCCTTGCTCAGAACATGAGACTTCAATATTCCAAGGTAAGAGGTTTTAGGTTGCAGTTAATATAGTATTTTTAGGACTATTTCTCTATACCATTTGTATTTCATATACCTTTGACTATTGGATGTTCTTATAGGCACGATAGTATTGCCAGTGTAACAGTATAGCTTCCATCCCTCTCCTCGCTCCTCCCTGGGCTCGACCCAGGAACACATCGACAACAGTCATACTCGAAGCAGCGTTACCCATCGCACCTCTTGCAGCGCAAGGGGAATAACTACTCCAAATCTAAAAGAGAGTGACGTTTGAAACGGTATTAGCGCACACCCAGCTAACTAGCTAGCCATGTCACATTGGTTACACCAGCTATTAGGTTGATAGGCTTGAAGTCATAAACAGCGCTGTGCTTGTGAAGAGCTGCTGGCAAAACGCACGAAAGTGCTGTTTGAATGAATGATTACAGGCCTGCTGCTGCTTAGTCAGACTGCTCTATCAAATCAGACTTAATTATAACATAATAACACACAGAAATACGAGCCTTTGGTCATTAATATGGTTGAATCCGGAAACTATCATTTCGAAAACAAAACGTTTATTATTTCAGTGAAATATGGAACCGTTCGGTATTTTATCTAACGGGTGGCATCCCTAAGTCTAAATATTCTTGTTACATTGCACAACCTTCAATGTATGTAATAATTACGTAAAATTCTGGCAAATGAGCCAGGCAGCCCAAACTGTTGCATATTCCCTGACTCTCCGTGCAATGAACGCAAGAGAAATGACACAATTTCACCTGGTTAATATTGCCTGCTAAACTGGATTAGTAGTTATAACTAGTGATTATGATTGATTGTTTTTTTACAAGATAAGTTTAATGCTAGCTAGCAATTTACCTTGGCTTCTAAGGCATTCGCATAACAGGCAGGCTCCTCATGGAGTGCAATGGTTAGAGCGTTGGACAAGTTAACTGTACAGTGGCATAACTGTAAGGCTCTCCAGAGGGTAGTGAGGTCTGCACAATGCATCACCGGGGGCAAACTACCAGCCCTCCAGGACACCAACATCACCCGATGCCACAGGAAGGCCAAAAAGATCATCAAGGACAACAACCACCCGAGCCACTGCCTGTTCACCCCGCTATCATCCAGAAGGCGAGGTCAGTACAGGTGCATCAAAGCAGGGACCGAAAGAATGAAAAACAGCTTCTATCTCAAGGCCATCAGCCTGTTAAACAGCCATCACTAACATTGAGTGGCTGCTGCCAACATAGACTCAAATCTCTAGCCACTTTAATAATTGGATATAATACATGTATAACTAGTCACTTTAAAACAATGCCACTTTATATAATGATTACATACCCTACATTACTCATCTGTATATATTGTACTCTATACCATCTACTGCATCTTACCTATGCCGCACAGCTATCGCTCATTCATATATTTATATGTACATATTCATCCCTTTACACTCGTGTGGATAAGTTAGTTGTGAAATTGTTAGATATTACTGCACTGTCGGAACTAGAAGCACAAGCATTTCGCTACACAAAACATTAACATCTGCTAACCATGTGTATGTGACCAATACAACTTGAGTTGACATGTTTCTATTGCCTAACGATTGTCAAATGCATCTTCATGCCCATCAGAGCTGTCTATATACCCCGCCCCCTTAAACTTTCCTCGTCAATTTAGATGATAGGCTACATTATCCCATAATGTAAAGTATTTTTGTAATATCCTACAGAAAGGATTAAGCTAAGGCAAGGTTTTTAATGCATTTTTGGGAAAGAAGAAATGTGGTTTGCTTCAGTGTCTGAGTGAGATGCACTGCAGTTGGCTTTGACTGATGTGTCCTTTCAGGTGGGTGGGTTGTGTGTACGTGTTCACTAATTCTCTATTTCCATTCAGAAAGTTTTCTAAAACAAGCCTGTCTGGATTTAATCTCTTTAATCTGATAAAATAATAAAAAAGTGCTAGTGATAATTACAAAGTGTAATAGTAATAGTGAAGTTGCAGAGAAAAGCCATGCGTTTCTTTTGCAGCCAGTGGTGGTCGATGACTATTCATTGGCCTGGCCAATTACCATAACTGCAAATTCCAAGACAGTCACAGCTCTAGTGTTAAACAACTCACAGATTGGAATAACATCTGCCACAGTGTCTAGTCAGTAACCAAATGACCTAAGCCTTTCAACAACAAAAATTAAACTGAGAAGCAAGTCAAGCAACCTTTTGGACTTACATGGAGTTTAGACCCATTTGTTTAGAAAAGGGGCAGGGTGGAGAGCTGGGGTGTTTTGACTCGTGACAGGCTACCACAGGCAGGGCAGTAGTGGGGGTTATAATCTGATCTGACTTTCTCATATGTTACACACTGACGCTTTGTGAAACAATGACATGGCTGTTAGAAGCTTCACTGATGTCATCCACATAAACAATACGCTCTTTATGCCCGTTTACACCAACTACAGTAGTGCCAAGAAGCTGTAGAATCATGTCCAACCCTGTGGCTGTTCCTGCTTCAACTCAACCACAGGAGTTCCTACAGACAACTGAACACACCTACAATGAGGACAGAACATACACCAAATTCAAACACTGGATTGGGTCCAGTAAAACCTATTCAGCATTCAACATGGGGAGGAATATTAGGACTACCCAAAACATGACTTCGATCCAGGAAGCATATCAGCATTATAACAAAACCATTAGTTATGGCATGACAAGATTCAAATTGACTCATGCAAAAAGCAGGAACTGTTCATCGTACCTTATGACAAAGGTCTGTGAGCTCAACCCTGGGGGTGATAACATATCAGAATGTAATTTCAGATACCAGCTGACTGGAAAAACCACAGGGCCACATACACAACACACTAAAAACAACTAGATGTCAACACAACTCTTAAAGGGATACTTCAGTATTTTGGCATTGAATCATTTTATCTACTTCCCTAGAGCCAGATTAACTCGTGGATACCATTTATGTCTCTGTGTGCAGTTTGAAGGAATTTGCCAATTAGCGTTAGCGCAATTGCTAACTAGCGTCAGCGCAATGACTGGAAGTCTATGGCAACTGCTAGCATGTTAGTAGATTCCATAGACTTCCAATCATTGTGCTAACGCTAGTTAGCATTGGCTGGTGAACTACCTATAACTTCCGTCATACGGGACACAGAGAAACGGTATCCACGAACTAATCTGGATGTATGGAAGCAGATAAAGGGCTTCACTGCCCATCGTATACTGAGTGCAACTGCTTGGGAAGGACATTTGGCTAGCTCTACTGCAGCTAGCCAACTGCCCTCCAGCCCTTGAAATTAACTGACAGATGGGATGACTACTGGCAAACTCTGTTGGGCTGGGTGACTTGTTCGGTCGGTTTGTGAAGTGAACTAGCTAACTAATACATTTTCAAAAAGCCTCTCATTCGTGATCCAAGCTAAGGTTGGGTAACTATCTGGATGGTGGCCAACGTAGCGAGCGAACGTTATTGGCTTGCCAAGAGGACAATAGGTGCTGGGAATTGACAAGTTTGGTTTGGTCATGCTAACCAATAACGTATTTGCAAATTCCCATCAGCTGGCCAGCTAACGTAGCTAGCTAGCTGGTTTGGATTAATGTTAGCAATGTAGCGAGCTAGGTTTGCATGTTAGAGACGCTGTATATGGTAGCTAGCTAACGTTAGCTAGTTTAAAATGTTCGATTGACGTTAGCCAACCTACGGTAACGTTGTGTAATATTGATGACATTTTGGTTAGCTAGCTACTCACCCAAATAGATATCTCCAAAAGATCCACTTCCAATTTTCCTGCCCAGCCTGTATCGGTTTCCCACTCTCAATTCCATGGTTCAATGTTATTCTTACGATGCAACCTTCAGAATGTGTTGTTTTGAGAAAGAAAAAGTCAACCTTGGTGTTGTTGCTCTTTTTGGTTACCAAACCACCCCAAATATCACCTTACTTTGCTGGAATACAAACCCCTTCATTCAGACGCCCCCCCTCCCCATGAATCCCAGAAGATCAAGTTCCTTCTGTAACAATCCAATTGTCCCCATCCCTTTTATATCTCTATTTTCTTCGGAACACCACGATATTGGTATTGCCTGAAAGCTTAGAATGTGTAGATTATGTTCTAGCTGTTTTTGATATCATCCTTTCCAAAATCAAGAACGATGGAGACGGATTTTGATGGAAGCCTTCTAAAAACAAAAAATAAAAATAGCCTCTTCTCCACTGTAGGAATTTCTTCCACTGTGGCCTGGTTGGCTGGCATTCGCTTGTGACATCATTTCTCCTAGCAACCCTGCGCAGCTCACATTTAAAGAGGGCGCATTGGTCTTTGGAAATTATTCAAGTGTTACTTTGTATTTAGAAAGACTGACACACTGAATCAAAAAAATCGAACTAACAACACTAAATACGTACTATTTCATGTTTATAAACAGGACTTCTGCATCAATATGGGCATAACATACAACCTGTCAACAATGATGGTGAAACTATGAAAAAAGTACTGAGTCCGGTCACACAGTTATATCGGTATTGTCTTTGTCTGTATCGCCTTGTTGCACCTAGATGGCAGGATCTAGGGAAATGTACAGACTTGAAATATAATGTAATTTTCTGTTTCCTCCTGTCATGTTCTAAGAGTTAAGGACAAAACATATTATAGAATGTATAGCTAGAATGCTAGGCAATCACACTCATCTAAAAACGAAGTGATGTACAAACAACCTGAGGAACAGTAGGTCACCACCCCATACAGAGAAGGTTGAAGTTGACATAAGGCCTATATATATGTCCCAAATGGCACCCTATTCCCTATATTGTGCACTACACTTGACCAGAGACCTATGGGCCCTGGTCAAAAGTAGTGCACTAGGGAATAGGGTGCCATTTCCTTAGACACTGATCTAAGGTGTCACAGTATGTGGTTTCCCCTAATTAGGTTAGGATTTTGGGGGTTCTTAA